>NC_053434.1:79309510-79528431 GCF_007990345.1 Gossypium hirsutum | reverse complement strand
TTAGAACTAGTGGAGTAAGCCGGTATTCAGAGAATTTTTTCAAAATCTCAAATTTTTCCTAGTGTAGGGGTCACATGCCCGTGTGGTCCACATGGCCAAGGACATGTCTGTGTCTCAGGCTGTGTAACTCTCTAACTTGGGTTACATGGCCAAGTCACACGTTCATCTGCTAGGCTCTGTATGAGTGTATAGGTCACACGACCAAGGTACACTCCCGTGTGGCAGGCCGTGTGAAAATACTTTGGCATTCTGATTTGAAAATTTTATGATGTACAGGACACACGGCCAGGCCACACGCCCATGTGCTAGGCCGTGTGTGACACACGGCTGATACACACGCCCGTGTCTCTGCTCGTGTGGACGAAAATAGGTTATTTTCTAAGCCACATTTGTAACACCCCTTACCCGTATTCACTATCAGAATAGGGTTACGAGGTATTTTCGATCAATACACATTAGTTAATATACATAATCAATTGAACCATAGGAATTTTCATAATTATTCAGTTACTCATCATATGAAATTCACTTTTAACACTTACTTGTCAATTTCTGTCATGAATACCTCGACTGAGTCATACCATTACTTGTAACAACATTTCATCAACATTTCCCGTTGAACCATTTGGAATACTAAAGGATACTCAGGAATTTCATACACATAGTATCGTACCAATGCCTTATCCCAAATATGGTCTTACATGTAATCTTGTATCGATGCCAATAGCCTAGCTATGGTCTTACACGAAGTATCATATCGATGCCATATCCCAGATATGGTCTTACACGTATTATAATCTCGCACACTAAGTGCCATATATTGCCGAAGCTATCTTGCTCTCGCACACTAAGTGTCATATATATCTGAATCATCGTCAAACATGACTACAATCTCATATACACAAATTAAGCAATATCAAAGCATTAAAAGCATAATTGTAACAATGCTTATTAAACATACGAACTTACCGGGTTCGTTGTAACGACGAATTAGGTTGACTAATCCGATACTTTGTTTTCCCCTATTTTAGATCCAAATCTCGTTTATCTCAATCTATATAATATCAAAATTTAATTATCATTTCATTCATTTTAGCACAATTTACATATTTTGGCAAAATTACATTTTTGCCCCTTTATTTCACATTTTTGTAGTTTAGTCCTTATCACATAAAATCACAATTCATTCAATTTAATACAAATTCTTGCTGGCCGAATATTACCCATTCTCATATCAACCTAGAATTTTCATTTATTTTAAAATTGAACTACTAAATTTTCATATTTCATAATTTAATCCAAAATTTACATTTTTACCAAAATTCACTTTACAAAACTTGTACATCTAACAACAATGATTTATTTTCCATCATCAACTAACAAAACACTCATGCATTCAACAATGACAACATTCAATATTTGAACAGTTTTGAAATCAAAGATGCGGGCTAGCTAGATTAAGTTGCAATGATCTCAAAAACATAAAAATTTTTAAAAACGAGACAAAAATGGGGCTTACAATTAAACCTTAAAATGGCCAGACCTTTGAAGCTATATCCATGGTGTTTTTCATCCCATATTTGGTGGTGGTTCATGGAGAAAGATGATAATCATCTTTTATTTTGCTTAATTAATTAATATACATCTATTTTCTATTATAAATTTATTTAAAACAAATTTCAACAATACCAACTCCCATAAATGTCCACTATCAATTAAATGGTCTATTTACCATCAAGTACTCACACAATTAAAATCTATAGCCATTTAATGCATTTTACTAATAGATGTCAAGTTTTGTATCTTACGCGATTTAGTCCTTTTTATCAAATTTAGCACTCAAATCATAAAATTTCTTTACGAAATTTTCACACGATCATATTATCAAATAGTAGACTTTAAAATAATAATAAATTAAATATTTTGACTTCAGATTTGTGGTCCCGAAATCATTGTTCCAACTTAACCCAAAAACAGGCTATTACAACATTTCTCACCCATGTTGTCTTTTGATGCGAGCGCGCCCAATGGTTCAGCTAGTTCGAGTAAAGATCATCTGACGCTACCACAAGGCCCTATCACCCGAGCTCAAGCTAAGGCTTTCAAAGATTCTATTTCAGCTCTTGTAGCTCGAATTTGGGATGAAACTTAGCCCAGCCGCAGCGAGGAAGCTTATATTAACTCTTCTAGTTCACCTTGCAACTTGCAACTAGTTCAGATTCAGCTCATGTCCAGCTCCCCAGCTCGAGTCCAACTTACGAGTCCGAACCTAGCTCAAATTTAGCGCACGAGCTTACCCACAGCTCATCACTAGCGCATGCACCTATATCTCATTTTAGCTCAATTGAGCTCTTTTTTTATTTTTCTAGCTTTGCATTTTTAATTAATTAAATAAATTACACGTTACTTTTAGCTCAACAAATATTAAAGTATTTAATTTGTCCAAAAATCAAAACATGAAATTAATGTGTTATGCTACAACAATTTAAAGTGTCTAAATTAGGACGAATTTATTTCTTGTTATTTAGTGTAGCCAAATTTAATGTGTCTTAGTTCCAGCATGTTTTTAATTTGTCCTAGCTTATTACATGATTTAAATGTGTCTTTGAGCTACTGGAATTAATGTGTCTAAGTTGAATTAATGAGCTGAATTAATTTAGGTGCAGGTACATTGTATGGATGGCATTAAAGCTAGATAGCTGCTGTTTTCTCTTCTCCAAGAGGCATGATGGTTCGGTTATTGCAACAGCCACCTCAACCTGCTATTTTTTCTTTTCAAAGTGTCTGGTCAGCTCACCAAAGCAATTTGAATGTTTCACATTTGCTAAACGTTCCTTTCACACCTATAGGCTGTTCGGTTTAGTGTGTTCATACAAGGGAGGCTGCTCACATTCGATTTCACACTTAAAGGTCTATTGAGGTGCTCCAAGTTGCCTTTAATTAGCTCAACACTTTTAACCTAACCAAGGCTATCCAATTAATGAAGTACACCCCCTTGGCCGAATTCAAGCTTGCCCATTCAGCTCATTTCAGCTCCTCTATAATTGTTCAGCTACTAGAAGCTTCAAGAGGCTATCCATTGACGTTTTCCATGGCTGAGAAGTTTCAAGGAATTTTCCTAAATATATTTTGGAATTTTCTAACTTAATTAGGCTGAAAACAAAGGCTATTCAGCTAGCTTAAGTTGGCTATTCGGCTAGCTTTCTAAATGCTATAAATAGCTAGTTCATTTCTTTGTTTAAAAACTTTTGACTCTTTGTTAATGCTATGCTGCCAAAATTGTGAGGCAACTTTTTCTCCATTTCATTCAAAGATTCGATTGGCTTTCCTAGCGATCTAGCTGCGTCAACCGTTTTCTTTGTCGAACCCGAACTTATCACTACCCGTAGTGTGGCGTTCGAACAATACCGAGGTTCCTATCTTGTTAGATAGTGGGTCAAGGTTTCCTTCACCAAACCTAAACCGAACTCAAAGGTCTTATAAACAACGGGTCGATACCATATCGGTATTGGTTCTTGTTTGCACTTTTTGTTCAATTCATATTTCTTTTAAACCCATTTCTTCTTTACCAAATCAAACCTAAACCGACCAATTCGTTCATATCCCTTCGTTCATACCATTTCATTCCTACCATTTTATTCGTACCCCTCTTTCTTCTTCGACCATTCCTTCAACTCAACTAAACCTAATGTAACTTCTTATCGACGATCGGGCAATCACTAATACGACTCGACTCACCCGAGGCGGATCGTATCATCTGGTATCAAAGCTACTAAAACGAGAAGTTTGTACGACGAAATCATCCCCGAGCTAGTCCTAGTGTACGCAAGTAAGTAGGATCCGAAAAAAAAATTCGTATACCGAAGTTTTCTCATTTTGATTAGTTTGTTGCTGTTACTACCAAAAAAAAAATCTACGCAGCCGAAGAAAAAAAAATCATGTACAGAAGTGTTCCTATTGTATTTAGTTTGCTGATAGAGTACAAAAAAATTATACAAGTTTAAAAAAAATTCGAAAAAAATTCGAAAAAAAATTTGAAGTGAAAACTTGTTCTATTGTAATTCAGTCCCGATCCATCTTCTATTCTACTATCCCTAATCATATACACGCCACACTTTTAACCCAATTCCCTACTCTTTCAGCCTACCCTAAACCGAGTACATCAATCACTTCTTACCCCTTTTGAACCAACCACCTAGACCAAGGACTAAGCCTTAACGAATCTGCTTATGAAATCACGAGCAAAGGTTAAGAGAGGTAAAAGGCACGAGAGTTGTAAGTGCAAAAGAGTGGAGGTAAAATCCTAATCTTGAGTATAAACACGAGTGTGAGAGAAACATCTTCTTTTCCTTTTCGAGAGATTGTGAGGTTTTGTGGTGAGGTTTACTTTAACAAAGTTTTAATGTCACAAGAGTCAGATCACAACATGGAAGATCGTCTGGCAAGACAACCCGTTCGCAACATTCCCGACTTAAACATGCAAGCCTTATTACGAGAAATGGAGCGACTCCTAGATCGAAGGCTCAATCCCATCGAAGACCGTTTGTTCCAAATTGAAACAAATGGCCAACGTGAAAGAACACCCGAGGGGGTTAGACCAAGACGGGAGAGGCCAAATCAGAATCGGGGAAGACGAAGGGTCCAAGACGATGAAGCAAACAACCTTAGTGATCTTGAGAGTGAACAAGAGTCCACTGCTAGTTTTCGTTGAAGGGAACCACGGCAACAAGGTCGAAGGCGAGAAGATGACGATCTCAAGAACATCAAGCTGTCCATTCCACTGTTCCAAGGTAGATCGGATCCGGAGGCCTATCTTGAGTGGGAAAAAAAATAGAGTTGGTGTTCGATTGTCACAATTACTTCGAGAATAAAAAGGTGAAACTCGCAGCTATAGAATTTTCAGACTACGCCATGATCTGGTGGGATCAACTAACCACTAGTCGGAGGCGAAACGGAGAACGTCCAATTTCTACGTGGACCGAGATGAAGGCAGTGTTGAGGCGATGGTTTATTCCTTCCTACTACTACCGGGAGTTGCACCAAAAACTCCAAAATCTCACACAAGGGTCCAAAAGTGTCGAAGATTACTACAAAGAGATGGAAATTGCGATGATTCCGGTAGATGTTCCAGAAGATCCCGAAGCAACGATGGCGCGAATCCTGGCCGGTCTAAATTGAGATATAGCAAACATAGTGGAATTACAACACTACATTGAAGTGGTTGACATGGTCCATATGGCCATCAAGGTAGAAAAACAACTCAAGCGAAAAGGCCCAAGCCGAGGATTCTCTACTTCTAACACTTCAAAGTGGGGCCAAAGTTCGAGTAAAGGCCTTCTAGCCTTTCGAGGAAAAGAATCCACTGCCCCTCCAAAAACCAACAAACCAAATATCGAAATTAACAAAGGCAAGGCACTAGAAACATCACTCAATCGAAATCGGGACATCAAATGTTTCAAGTGTCTCGGAAGAGGACACATAGCCAGTCAGTGTCCAAATCGAAGAACCATGGTGTTGCGAGCCGATGGCGAAGTTGAAACGGAGGACGAAGAAGAGAAAGAATTCGAATCAACTTCTAAAGTCGAGGAGGACTTAGAACAGCCCATGGAAGGCGAATTACTTGTTGTGAAGTGAAGTCTAAGTCTCCAAGGCACAGAAAATGATCTCCAACAAGAAAATATATTTCATACTTGTTGTCAAGTCAGAGGCAAAGTCTGTAGCGTCATTATCGATGGAGGCAGATGTACCAATGTAGCAAGTACCATGATGGTCGAAAAACTTGGTTTGCCTACTACCAAGCATCCTAGCCCCTACAAACTTCAATGGCTCAACGATGGCGGAGAACTTAAGGTAACAAAGCAAGTACTTGTTTCATTCACCATTGGTAAGTATACGAACGAAGTACTTTACGACGTTGTACCGATACACATAGGGCATCTACTTCTTGGTCACCCGTGGCAATTTGACCGGCGGGTGCTACATGACGGGTACACTAATCGATATACCTTCAAGTTCATGGGGAAGAACGTAACCTTGGCACCATTATCTCCCAAACAAGTGTACGAAGACCAAATGAAATTAAAAGTTTCTGTCGAACAAATGAGAGAGAAAGAAAAGGAATATTGTAAAAAAAAAAGAAGAAAAAAAGAAGAAAAGAAAACAAAGAGAGTGAAAAGAAAAACAACAAAGAAAAGAAGAAAAAGAAAAGAAAATTGAGAAAATTAGTGTTTTTGCAAAAGCTAGTGACGTGAGAAAAGCTTTGATGATAAGACAACCTATTCTTGTACTTCTGTACAAGGAAACTTTGATTACTACTAACGATTTGCCCGACACCCTTCCCTCTCCTGTTCTTTCTTTGTTACAGGATTTCAAAGACGTTTTCCTGGAAGAAGTCCCAAGTGGTCTCCCACCACTTCGTGGGATCGAACATCAAATAGACTTTATGCCGGGAGATGTAATTCCAAACCGACTTGCCTACATACGTGACAGCCTTAGCCCCTGCGCTATTCCTGTTCTGTTGGTGCCAAAGAAAGACAGGACATGGTGGATGTGCGTTGATTACCGAGCCATCAATAAAATTACAATCAAATATCGTCATCCCATTCCTCGCTTAGATGACATGTTAGATGAACTTAGTGGAGCCACGGTTTTCTAAAAAATTGACTTGAAAAGCGGCTACCACCAAATCCGAATGCGAGAGGGCGATGAATGGAAAACGGTATTCAAGACCAAATACGGTTTATACGAGTGGTTGGTTATGCCTTTTGGTCTTACCAACGCGCCTAGCTCGTTTATGAGGTTAATGAATTACATATTAAGGTCCTCTATCGGTAAGTTTTGTGTTGTATATTTTGACGATATATTGATCTATAGCAAATTCATTGACGAGCCTGTAAGACATCTGAAATCTGTTTTAGAAGTTTTGCGAAAAGAGACATTATATGCTAACCTAAAAAAATGTTCATTTTGTTCTGATAAAGTTGCCTTTTTAGGTTTCGTGGTTAGCGCGAATGGTCTCGAGGTAGATCAAGAGAAGATTAAGGCCATTCAAGATTGGCCAAGACCTACGAGTGTCACCCAAGTTAGGAGTTTTCATGGACTTGCAAGTTTTTACCGACGCTTCATACCAAACTTTAGCACTATCGCTGCTCCTCTTACAAGCGTCATCAAAAACAATTCCTCTTTCCATTGGAGTGATGAACAAGAAACTTCATTTAATAAAATTAAAGATTGCTTAACTAACGCTCCTTTACTTGTTCTTCCAGATTTTTTGAAGACTCTCGAGATCTAGTGCGATGCCTCAGGTGTAGGAATCGGCGTTGTTTTGACACAAGAGGGCCGACATGTGGCTTACATTAGCGATAAACTCAGCGGAGCCGTACTAAACTATCCGGTGTACGACAGAGATGTACGCACTCATACGGGCACTTGAGACGTGGCAACATTATTTGTGGCCAAAGGAGTTCGTCATACATTCCGATCATGAATCCTTGAAGCATATCAAAGGCCAACATAAATTAAACCGTCGCCACGCGAAGTGGGTTGAATATCTCGAGTCGTTTCCATATGTCATCAAGCACAAGAAAGGTAAAGATAATATAGTGGCTGATGCGCTCTCGAGAAGGTATACCTTGTTATCATATTTGGATTCCAAAATTCTAGGTTTTGCTTTATTGAAAGATACTTATGCTAATGACTCTGATTTTGGTAAATTATGCATTCCCTGTGGATCTGTTCGAGACTTACTAGTGCACGAGGCACATAATGGCGGGCTTGTGGGCCATTTCGGAGTCAATAAGACGCTTGCCACTCTCCACGAACACTTCTATTGGCCACGGATGCGAAAGGACATGGAGCGAGTCTGTGAGAGGTGTATACCATGTAAGCAAGCTAAATCGAAGGTTCAACCCCATGGCTTATACAAGCCACTGCCCATCCCTGAAACGCCGTGGGTCGACATTTCTATGGACTTTGTTCTTGGACTACCGCGCACAAAAATGGGGAAGGACTCTATCTTTGTAGTTGTTGATAGATTCTAAAAAATGTCTCATTTTATTGCCTGTACTAAGACTGACGATGCTATTCATGTTGCAAACTTTTTTTTAAGGACATAGTACGGCTCCATGGCATCCCTCGCACCATTGTGTCGGATCGAGATGCTAAATTTTTAAGCCACTTTTGGAGATCCTTGTGGGGGAAATTAGGAACCAAACTTCTATTTTCGACTACCTGCCATCCCCAAACTGATGGCCAAATGGAGGTCGTCAACTGAGTCTTATCCACCTCAACCTGCTGTTTGTTCTTTTCAAAGTGTCTGGTCAGCTCACCAAAGCAATTTGAATGTTTTCACATTTGCTGAACATTCCTTTCACACCTATAGGCTGTTCGGTTTAGTGTGTTCATACAAGGGAGGCTGCTCACATTCGGTTTCACACTTAAAGGTCTATTGAGGTGCTCCAAGTTGCCTTTAATTAGCTCAACACTTTTAAGCTAACCAAGGCTGTCCAATTAATGAAGTACACCCCCTTGGCCGAATTCAAGCTTGCCCATTCAGCTCATTTCAGCTCCTCCATAATTGTTCAGCTACTAGAAGCTTCAAGAGGCTAACCATTGACGTTTTCCATGGCTGAGAAGTTTCAAGGAATTTTCCTAAATATATTTTGGAATTTTCTAACTTAATTAGGCTGAAAAAAAAGGCTATTCAGCTAGCTTAAGTTGGCTATTCGGCTAGCCTTCTAAATGCTATAAATAGCAAGTTCATTTCTTTGTTTAAAAACTTTTGACTCTTTGTTAATGTTATGCTGCCAAAATTGTGAGGCAACTTTTTCTCCATTTCGTTTAAAGATTCGATTGGCTTTCCTAGCGAGCTAGCTGCGTCAACCATTTTCTTTGTCGAACCCGAACTTATCACTACCCGTAGTGTGGCATTCGAACAATACCGAGGTTCCTATCTTGTTAGATAGTGGGTCGAGGTTTCCTTCACCAAACCTAAACCGAACTCAAAGGGCCTATAAACAATGGGTCGATACCATATCGATATTGGTTCTTGTTTGCACTTTTTGTTCAATCCATATTTCTTTTAAACCCATTTATTCTTTACCAAATCGAACCTAAACCGACCAATTCGTTCATATCCGTTCATTCATACCATTTCATTCCTACCATTTCGTTCGTACCCCTCTTTATTCTTCAGCCATTCCTTCAACTCAACTAAACCTAATGTAACTTATTGTCGACGATTGGGCAATCACTAATACGACTCGACTCACCCGAGGCGGATCGTATCATCTTTCACCTACACCAACGCTTAAACATATTCACAAACCATATCAAAGAATTTAAATTAAGTCTATATTCTGTCTTAAACATGACATAATATCACATACAACCAATGTACTCTTAGGTACCCCAGATGACAATTTATTATCATGTTAATCTATCATTCATACTTGTCTAGTTACCAAATACATTTATGCATGATCACATTCATTGTTGAAACATGATAGATCCACTTCTAAATATATCAAAATATGTCAAACACAAGCCATTCCAATGGCTAGTTATAATTAAAGCATTTATATTCCATTATTGACTAAATAATCTATACATGCCATTATAACCATAATTGATTTACCATATATACCAAAATGGGTCGATGGATAGTGTAAGAGTAACACCCCAAACCCGTATTCATTGTCAAAATGGGGTTACGAGATATTACCAGACAAGACATAAATTCCGAACAATCATAAACATATTTTAGCATTTTTATGAATTATATCTTAACATTTTTCAAACATATAACCAAATACATAATTCATAAGAAAACAATATTGATTATAACATTTTACCACATAGCATATCCGCATCTCAAAATAATACAAATAAATCAATCAATTACTACCAACATAAATTATACAAAGAAAACATATTTAAAATATATATCATTATGGACATTATCCATTCGAAACCACATTGTAAAAATATAATTATTCAAAGTCTAATCAAATCAATAATGACCTAATGTGCATTGCTATACACAGCTTTAAATAATTAAGACATGAACAAGTATACTTACAAATTCATCTAAATATTCATGTGCATAACTAATAAATCATATCTATTTATTCAATGTCCACTTTATTTACTAAATCAAATTATACACATATATCATTAAATAAAATTAAATCAATAATTAATAACTCATTTTACATGTAATCTACTAGGTAAATCAAATATCTGTGATAAATCATGTAACGCCCCAAATTTGGGTCTAGAAGAAATGGGCTTCGAGTATCGGAGGAATTGGAATGTAGTTTTGCAAGTGAATGACACAATTAAATGTCTACTTTGGTGGTTAATGGCCCTGAGAAGTGTTGGAGAAATCTTGGGTTCAAACATGGGCTTTAGCAAAAATTTTGGTTTTAAGGGAATAAAACCCTAGATGCTTGGAAGTAGGCCTTTTAAATTATTGTGTTAAATAAATGACACAAGATGAGCTTGTAGTCCAGTGGTTGTGGTGTCATTAAGGTTGCAAGAGTGCCTGGGTTCAAGTCTTTGCTTTTGCAATTTATTTTGGTTTTTCTTTTAAAGGAACCTAGACTATGGCCTATAAACCTTATAATTAATTGAGGATATTTTGTGACACAAAAGAGCTTGTGGCAAGGATGCAAGTGGCGTGTTAAGCTATTAAGGGGTGGTAAGTGGTTGAATTGGATTGAAACTCTCCTGAGGTTGTTGTGGACTTGGTGAAAGGGTAAAGTTTGAACTGGTCATGGTTGTTGAATTGAATTTAAATTGGGGGAAGCTAGAGTAAGTTAAGAAGGGATTTGTGGAGAAAATCAAAGAAATTTAAAATGGGGAGAGTTGTAGCCAAATAGGGAGGTTTGTGTATGACAAATTCGGCTAAGGGTGCTCAAGAGCTATTGTTTTTCTTGTGGCCGAATAGTATTGGGGAGGGGTTTTATTTCAGGTTTTGGTATTTTGCTTATTCGGCTTTTACTAGTTAGTTCTGTCACTTTTTGCACTTTCAGTTTTTAACTATTGGTTTTATCTTTGGCCGACTTCTCCATCTTCCCCTCCCTCTTCTAGTTTGTTGGTCACTGAATAACTTGTCTCTCTTTTCTTTCCGCACCTTTTTTCTACTGTTAACCACTTCTCTTATCATCCTTCCCTTCTTTTGATCCTTTACCGAATACTTCTTCTTTTCTCTTCTCTCCTCTTATAATCTTTTCACCCTTAGGTAGTGTGACAGTGGTAGCATAACTCTTTTTTACCTACCTCTGCTTCTAGCTTTTGCAACTGATTTTGGGCAATTGGTAGGTGCTTGTCTCCCTCTCTGTTCTTTTCTTTTCATGGTGTAGTAATCTCTCTTATACCTTCTTACTGCCATTTATGGCTAGAAGCATGGGGATATTGAACCTTGCCTCTATCTTTTAGATTCTCACTTCGAGAATAGGGACGACTGCTTTATTTCCATAACTGGTTTCGCATTTTTGGTAAGTGATTATATTGATTCAATCTATATGTGATCGATATCGATATAGGTTAATGAAGTTCGGTTTTATGTAGTTCAGTCAAAGAGTGGTATTTAGCTTTTGTCAATAGTTCATTTAGGGTTAATCTCACTATTGCAAGTAAGAGAAGTGTTGGTGTAGTAATTTTGATTAGAGTAGAAAGAGGATGTTAATCCTAATTCTTTGACTAATGGAGTATTTTTGGTGGAGTGTAGACTTTGGACTCGAGGACTATTTGCGCAACTTCGTTTAAGGTGTGTAATCACACTGCCTCAACCGCTAATCGGCAAAATAAGAAAAGCTGAAATTTTGACATTTGAGGCCTCACGAGCGTACGATCGCTCGTGTGCTAAATCGTGCCCACAATTTAGCTTCGATAGACTCTAGAAGCCACCACAAGCATTCTCGTGTACTGGGGTTGTTTTAGACCTCGATGGGCCAAAATGGTCCGTGTGGGCCCAATGGGCTCGTAGGCCCCACACAGATATAATCTACGGTAAGTGACACATTTTGAACTGGGCTATGGTGTTCGCATAGCCGTGATTGAAATTGGGTTAAATGGCCTACACGAGCTTGTGGGCCCACTTGGGCCGAGTAATGGGCCTTAGCCTCGTTTTCACCGTTTTGACCATCTAGGTTACTTGAATCGCTCGAGGCGACGGTTGACCATCTATGAGGTCGTAATTTGTACTGGGACCCCAAAATGACTGTTTTGCCCCTCGAGGGTAAATGACTGATTTGTCTGTGATTTGTATGACTGATTTTGTGTATGACATTCTGTATACATGACATACATGACATATTGTTATGGAGGAAGAAACCGTATTGGTGGTTGTGCCACATATTTTGATATTAGCAGCTTTGCTGCGACTCTAGTTTGTGTTGCAATTGGTGCTAACACTGTAAGTGTAGGGATGGCGTGGTGATTTATTCCCCACAGGTAGTGCGAGGTTGGACGAAGGCAAGTGCGAGGTTGGATGGGTTATCACACATTATTCATATGGGTTTGATATTGAAATGGGCTAGGCCCAACTGATATTGATTCTGAGATGGGCTAGGCCCAATTGAGATTGTGATAGGTTGAGACCCAAATGTTAATGAACCGAGCTTTGGCCCACATATATTATGAATTGGACTGTACTGTTACTCGATAGGGCTCAAGCCCAGAATGGTTTTAAATTTTATTTTTGATTGACTGTTTGGATGCTAGGGGATTACACACTGAGTTTTTGTCTCACCCCGTTTATTAACTATGCAGGTAATCCCCAGCGATAGATGGATCGATGTTGCGAGGGACTCGGAGATTGCCACACACTGCTTATGTTTTCAAATTTGTTTATTTACTGTTGAGTATTTTTTTTTATATTTGGGTTGTAATAAGGCCTCTCTTAATTCTGACTTTTATTTTAAACATTGAGATTTTATCTACTATGTTTTATAATTGTTAGAAGTAGATCACAGTTTTCCAAAGCAACAGCTATTTTCAAAACACTACGTTTTCGCAACGTAACTTTTAAACATCACATTTTCGTAAATCGATTACTTTCAAAATTAGTTCTGCAACCCAAAAAGGAATTTTGGGAATAAAATTAATAAATTTTCAATGTAATACGTTTCAGATAAAAAGTGTTTCTAATGAAAACATTGTTTACGAAAAATACTTCAATGTGACACGCCAGATTCGGGCCTAACTTCTGGGCTGGGTTTGGGGTGTTACAAATCAAATATCAATTGCCACATGTCACATAGTAAATTCCATTTCTATGCCAATTTCCTAATACATTCATTCTTAGCTTCAAGCATATCTCATGCATAAAACATGCATAACAACAAGGTTCACATATATGTACCAATCATGAACAACTCACTTTCATTATCCATATCTATATCATTACAACCAATTACCAATACCTCAAACTATAGCTATTTATCATATGCAACATATTAAATATGCCACACATATCATACTGTAACAACTAAAAATAATCAACTTAAGGCTTACTAAATTATACCAACCACATATTCAAGTATATCATGATCGAATCACTAAAACCAAAAGCAAACATATCGTCATTTGGTAAAAGCATATAAACCGAGCTTAGCACACATAAGAACTATGAACTAGATAGCAAATATTTATGTATCAAATTAGCCGTTTTGGCATGGCTTAATATATACACACATCTTCGAACATAATCGTATACAGTATAGCCTATACATACCATATGGTCAACATTTAACTTATAAAAATACCGAAAACAATCGATAGTATGATAGACTTTGCTAACGATCCCTGAGCTCATAACTTGACTCCAAAATCTATAAAACAGAGGCAAACATAAACACATATAGTAAGTTATCATAGCTTAGTAAGTCATAAGCAAATAAACAGCTAAATATTATTATTAACTTAACTCAAACAATTAATTTATGCTATCATGAATCACATTTATTTTCAAGCTCACAACTTCATATATAACATATGCAAATTTTACCTTGATCGTATATACTTGCATGCATTATCAAAATAACATACACTTTCAAATTTATAATATCAATGTATATATATAACCGAATATTTAATCTTTTATATACATATCTTCACAAATCAAACCTTACTATTACATATTTATACAATAGTAATATTTGGCCAAATATACTTCACCAATTCTTAAATATGAAGGCACATACATTTCATTTGCACTATCACATATACTTAACCTTTAGCCAATTATAGATCTTCTATACATATATACTCTCATTTACATCATAATACATAAGTAGACCGAAAGTATACTTCCACATATGCATACATATAGTTCACATTATCATGTAACATTTATATCATCAATTCAAACATTCAACTTACCATAATTTCATAACATAGTATAAATACATACTATTATACACACATATTGTACAATTCCAATGTCCCTGACCTGGTCTTACATGTAATCATATATCATGCCATTGTCCCAGACAGGGTCTTACTCGTACACATATATCGAAATCACATATCGATGCCAACGTATTAAATGTGGTCTTACTCGCACACATATATCGAAATCACATATCGATGCCAACGTATTAAACATGGTCTTACTCGCACACATATATTGAAGCCATGGTCTTACTCGCACATTTGATATCAGAATCCTATGTCATGACATATGTATCCTAGCTATTCCTAAGGTTCATACGGGGCTTTCGGACGTCGTAACTCAGTCGAATCAAACTCGTAAGCTTAATTCCCAAGCATATACACATTCGGCTATTATATATATAAGCTCATAAAATTTAAATCAGCATTTTACATTCACATATATTCAAAATTTACAATATTTATTTGCTTATAAACTTACCTCGGACGATGAAAATCGAAAAGGGACAGCCAATCGACAACTTTAGTTTTCCCCCGATCCAAAATCGATTTCTTTGGTTCTTGATCTAAACATATTCAAAAACATATTTTTACTCAATTTAATCCAAAAACACCTAGATGTATTAAATTACCATTTTACCCATTTTTTACAATTTAGTCCAAATTACACAAAACACAAAACATGCAAAATTTGCACACATCATGCTTAGGCCAAATCTTCCTTATGTTCCTACAAGTCCATACATTTCATTTATTTCACATTTTAGTTCCTCAATTTATTATTTTTACAAATTAGCCCTAATTACTCAAAATCATCAAAAATTCCAATACAAAACATATCAATCAAAACTTATCTTTCCTAATTCATCAAGTAACATCACAAAATCAAATATTCATCAATGACATAACTCAAAATATTCATAAAAATAAAAAATTCAAGCACGGGGTTTGTACATTACATTGCAACGATCTAAAAAACGTAAAAATTATCAAAAATTGAGCTAATTACATACCTTAATCAAGTTAACCCTTCACCAAAACTTCAATGTTTTTATTCTTTGTTTTCTTTCTTTAATATTTTGTTTTCTTTCTTTAATATTTGGCTATCTAAAAGATGAATGCATGTAGGTTTTGTTTTATGTTATTTTATTACATTAATTTAGTCATTTACAATTTTAACCTTTGTTATTTAATTTGTAAACTTTATATACTATGTAACACCCCTAACCCGTATCGTCGCTGGAGTAGAGTTATGAGGCATTATCGATCATGTCACAGTTCATACAATTATGCATTGCATTTTACAACTTGAAATTTTAATGACATTATAATTAGTAACTTAATCTAATATCAAAATTAAATCATATCATTCATAACACAGCATAATTAAAACATGATCCAACATATGTAAACCAAACTATATATATATACAGAACATATAACAAACCAACAACTTTATTAATTTAATATCAGACCTATTATATTTTTGTTTTAAAAGACTTGCATATGTGCAAATTTCATGTCAAACAAGACAAGTTCCATTATTCATTTATGCGGCATGATTACATTAGTCAATATAAATTTACATACCTCATACTCTAATACAATTTATTACATCTATTCGAATATATATATATAAGCGCTTAAACATATTCGAATAAAGCTTATTAATAAATCATGTTTACAATTTTTATAAACGATCAAAACATTAGAGGTGTAAACATATCTTACCAAGCTCAAGCATAATTTACCATAATAACTTAAACCATTATCTGACACATATGACAACTCAATACCAAATTCATGCGCATTTCACTATAGCCACAATCCAACTTTAATTATAATTAACATATCATTGCATACCTAATTTGCATATATAATGTCAAGTCTAAACCTCACATTTCATATGTTAATTAATCATTTATTCAGTTATCACTTATAACCTCAATCGATCACATGCTCATTAAATGAACCATACACCATAGCCGAATATACTACCATACATTTATAGCATATATAATTATCAACCATTCCACTAACAACTTGGCCTTAAATACCAAACCACAAACAATATATCTTAAGTATGAGCATATGTTTTACTATCACTAGTCGGATATAAAGGTACAACCTAGATAAGTCAATATGATAATTCAAAGTCACATAAACTTCAATCCATGCATAACCTTATCCGAGCCAACCACATGTACATTCTAAGTCGTCAACTGTTTTCAAAACATAAATACCTACCACAAATATTGTACATTCAAAACACATAACTTTATAACCAAAATGAACACAAACCATACTTAACCTAACCAAATTCAAACATAAGAGTTTAGCCATTTTGCATGGCTTAGATTACACACATCCAAAATTCAACTTTTCCAAACGCAATCCAGCCTATACATACCATAATTCGAGTTCAACTTATTAAATACCGAATCAAAAGATAGTGTGATGAACTTTGCTGCAATCCTCGAGCTCTTAACTTGATCCAAAATCTATAAAATGGAGTAAACATGAACACACAAAGTAAGCTATTATAACACCTCAAACCTGGCTTAGACGTTATGGTCGAATCTGGCGTGTCACATCGAAGTGCTTTTTAGAAATAGGACTTGTCGTTAAGAATACGAATTTAAACTAAAACCCTTTTAGTTTTATTGCTTACGAAAATTATGCAAATTAAGTTGCTACTAATTGAAATCAATTTGTCAAAACGATTGCCATATTTAACGCTGTTGATTCCTTAAACTGAATAAAATCGCAAAAGCTTTTAAAAACCTTGAATTTCAAAATGTGTGCTTTCCTTGAAAATAGTTATTTTTTTGAAAACTCACATTTTCCTAGTCCAGTAGTTTAAGGTATGAAATCAAAGCCCAAGTAAAAGTTAAACCACAAATGGCCTTATTACATAACCAAAAACCTAATATAAATTTAAATAAATAAAGTCAAAAGTAGAACATCAGCAACCGTGTGGCCACCTCCGAGTCCCACGCGACTCCAAACCGTCTAAGGCTAAGGATTACCTGTACAGTTAAAAGCAAGGGTGAGTTTACGAAAACTCAGTGTGTAATCCCTAATAGACAATAGAAATTAGAATATTCAAAACAGTCTAAGCTTTAGCCCTATACAGTATCAGTATAGTCTAGGACCTAGCCCTATACAGTAACAGTGTGGGCCTAAGCCCAATACAGTATCAATACAGTGTAATACAAATATGCATCCCATCCAAATCTAGCCAGCACACCACTCGTACCAACCAACACACCATGTGAGGATATAAATCGACCCACCCGGCTAGCACACGATACGCAGTAAAGCTGCCAGTAATAATAATGCAGCATAAGTGTAGAACGTAAGTGTGGCAAAGCCACCAGTATCAGTAATTGTGGCATACCACAGTAATAGTGAATGTGAAATACTCACCAGTACAGTACTTCCTCCATATCAAAATCCCAACCCCATGTAGTATGTCATGTCATAAATATTACGTGTATGCAAAGTCATACTTAGTACAATCATATATGTAAATCATAAGCACATTAGTCATACAAACATAATGGCCTAATCGTCATTTTACCATATAAGGGCATTAGATCATTTTACCTTACAGGGGCATTACGGTCATTTTACCCTACTGGACATTACTGTTATTTTACCCTACAGGGGTATTAGGTCATTTTACCTATAGGGCATTACGGTCATTTTATCCTGCAAGGGCATTATGGTCATTTACCCTATAGGGGCATTACGGTCATTTTACCCTATCGGGCATTATGATCATTTTACCCTACAGGGGCATTACGGTTGTTTTACTGTACAGGGGCATTACTGTCATTTTACCCAACATGGGTATTACGGTCATTTTACCTATTTTGGGGTTTTGGCTCAAATAACGTCTTCTCTAAGGTCTACAGTCGCCTCGAGTGACATAGATAACCTAAATGATCATAACGGTGTAAATGGGCCCAAGGCCCATTACTCGACCCAGTGGTCCTACATGCTCGTGTGGCCCATTTAGGCCAAATTAGTTACGACTGTATGACCTACATAGCCCAGTCCAATGTTTATCACTTACCTTGGATTTAATCTATGTGGGGCCCCTAAGCTTATTAGGCCCACACAGCCCATTTTGGCCCAACGTCGCCTATAATGGCCCAAGTCTACAGAAAGGCTTATGGTGGCCTTTACAGTCTATCACCCATGATTTGTGGGCTTGGTTTACCCCACCAGTGATTGCACCCCTCGTGAGGCCTCAAATACTGAAGTGTCGGCACTTTGGCTTTTCGGCTTTTGCTGATATACAATAAGAAATGGTGTGGTTACACACCTGTTTATGCAACCATTCCAAATTTCTCAAGTGCCCAACCTACATTCTGTAACAACCCAACTTAGGGTATAGTCGGAATAGTGGTCTCGGGACCACAAATTCAAAGATAGAATTTTTTTTATTTTTTATGAGTTATAGTATGATTATATTAGTACATGAAAAATTTGGTGAGTTAATTTTAATACTTTCAAGCCCGATTGCGAAAAAGGACAAAATCGAGAAAAGGGAAAAAGTTACATTTTAGTACCCAAATGTGTTAAATAGCTAGAAAATCAAAATTAAGGGCTTTTAAAGGGCAATTACACCCTTTTTAATGGTGTTGGCCGGCCATGTGATGGATTTTAAACAAATAGTCAAAGTATTAGGTAGATGATGTCATGATTTGATGATAAAATAAAGCCTAAAAGCCTAGCTATCATTTCCTTCTTCTCCATCATCTTTCTTCACCAAAATTATCATCAAATATTGAGGTTTGAAAGCTCAAAATCTACAACAACTTAAAGCACTCATGAGTAAGTGATTTTAATTAGTTTTCTTCAAGATTTTTACACTTTTGAAACCCTTGAAGCATGAGCTTTCAAATGAGGGTGATATCTTACAAAATGGTCAAGAGTTTAGGATTTTTCCATGGATGTAATTGTGGTATATGTTGAGTTTTTATGGAGGAATATGAGTCCTGGTTGTGTTATAAACAACTTTTACGAAGGGTGCTAGCATGAAGACACCTAACGGAACTATTTTGCATAAGTTGCAAATTAAGTAATAAGTGTGTGAAATAGTGAGTATTTGGGGTTGAATAGTAGTAAAAAGAGTTTCTTTAGGCTTGAAATATGAATAAATTGATAAAATCAAATTTTAGCATGGGGGTAAAATGGTCATTTGCTAAAGTCTAGGGGCAAAATGTTTATTTTACCAAAGATGTAAATTTTAGATAGCTAATTGTGTTTAATGACTGAATGAGTGCATTTTGTTATTATAGATCAAGATTTTCCAAACTGAGCCTAGACCGGGGCAAACCAAGCAATCCGATTAAGCCAACTAGTCAAGTACTTTTTATAAACTGAGGTAAGTTGTATGTAAATAATACAACTATATTATTAATGCATGTATTCGATTGTTATTGATTTGATATAGCATAAATCTTTAGAATTGGAACTAAGTATATGTATTTATGACTGAGAAAGTCAAAAGCTCCAATAAGAACCCCAAGATACAAACCGGATATTCATGCCATGACATTGGGTTTTGTGAGAGCCAGTATGAGACCATCTCTGGGACATGGCATCGGCATTGAGAAGAAGGTTAGTGTAAGACATGTCTGGGACATGCATCAGCCGCATCATGATAGCCCGTGTAAGACCATGTCTGGGACATGGCATTGGCGTATAGGTGAGTGTCAGTGTAAGACATGTCTGGGACATGCATCAGCCTCGATGATGTTAGCCAGTGTAAGACGTGTCGGGGACATGCATTGGCTAAGTTTTGTGCTAGTGTAAGACATGTCTGGGACATGTATTAGCATGTATACACGAGAGCTAGTGTAAGACCATGTCTGGGACATGGCATCGACCTCGATGGAGATAGCCAGCGTAAGACCATGCCTGGGACATGGCAGCGGCAACTTAACCCATGTTTGAGGCTTATAGAATATCCGATAGTATTCTAAAAGGTTCAACTTTAAGAGTTAAGAAAGAGATTTAAAAAGAAATTATGATAATGTTGTAAATGTTACAGGTACATATTTGGTATGCATGAGTAATGAGCTCGATTAGAAAATATGATTTGAGTTGATGGCAATGAGTAAGTCCAGTTTATACTTACCTTTGAGCTACGAGCATAATTGATAAATGGTGAAGTTGCCGTTGTATATATATTTATATGCAACTTACTAAGCTTATGCTTACTCTCTTTCCCTTCCCTTTTCTTTCAGTACTGCCATTTTGCTTTAGGATCTCTTGAAGTCAGAGATAACGATCACACTATCAGTCATAATACTCAGTATAGTTGGATTTATATTTTTTATTATGGCATGTATAGGGCTGGACTAGGGAGTTGTATTATTGAGAAATTGTTTATGTATATTAGCTTGAGATAAAAGCCCTTCATTCTGTATTAAGCCTAGATAAGGGCTATTATTTATTTTGGTAAATGTATGTGACGTGCCTTCTATGAATGAATTGATGTCATTTGGGATGAAATTAGCATATTGAAATGATCTTGTGTAGGTTGTGCAAAATGAGTAACAAAATGGCTTGGAAGATAGCCTAGTTTGTCCACACAGCACTGGCGTGTGTTTAGACCGTGTGTGACATACGGCTCACCCCGTTGGTGTGTGTTATGGCCGTGTGTTCCCCTTCATTTAAATTTTTAAATTAGTATTTTCCACGGTTAGGCCACAGGGGCATGTGCCATAGACGTGTCTATAAGTCAATATTGCCCATGGGTAGACCACACGGGCCTGTGTCATTGATGTGCCCTAAAGTTAGTGCCGCACACGGGCGTGTGGAACCCTAAAGCTTAAATTTTACCAAGTTTTTCTTAAGTTCTCAGTTAAGTTTAAATCATCTCAAAAGTATGTTTTGGGCCTTGTAAGCCCATTTAAGGAACATATTACTTATGTAAAGAAAAGTTTTAAAATTTATCAAAATTTTACGGCCCGGTTTTGTATAGTTGGTTGAGTTAAGTTAGGTAACACCTCGAACCATGTCCCGGTGTCGGATATGGGCGAGAGGTGTTACATTTAGTGGTATCAGAGCCAGGTTTAGTCGGTTCTAGGACTAACCTAGCTAAAGTACGAGTCTAGCCATACATGCCATATATATCGATAGTGTGATGGTTTTTGACGATTATAAATTGTGTTTTTCTTATATAGTAAATGGATCTTGATAGAACCATGGTAGATGACGTGAAAAGTAATGAATCGGCTCCTGCAGAAGGGACCGCACCGATAGAGAGTGAGCCCGTAAGTATGGGCCAAGGCGGAGGGGCTAGGGAAGCCTATCTTCAAATGATGGATGCTTGGTACACAGAGTTCGTTCGTGCGAACCTAAACACTCCACCTCCCCTACCTCCTCTAATTCCTCAGTATGCCCCGGTGGCTCTGCAAGGTGCGGATATGTCCAGGAGGGAAAAACCTCAGGTAGACAAGATCTGGAAGCAAGGGGCTGAGGAATTTCTGGCTAGTGTAGATGATGACCCGGAGAGAGCGGAGTTCTGGATAGAAAATACCATGAGGGTATTTGATGAGCTATCATGCACACCCGATAAGTGCGTGAAGTGTGCCGTGTCACTCCTACGAGACTCAGCTTATCAGTGGTGGAACACTCTCGTGTCTGTTGTACCGAGAGAGAGGATCACTTGGGAATTTTTCCAAGAAGAGTTTCGAAAGAAGTATATTAGCCAGAGGTTCGTGGATCAGAAAAGATAGGAATTTCTAGAGTTGAAGCAAGGTAGTAAGACTGTGACGGAGTATGAGCGTAAGTTTGTGAAGCTTAGCAAATATGCGAGAGAATGCGTATCCACTAAAGCTATTATGTGTAAGAGGTTTGCGGATGGCCTCAATGAAGACATTCGAGTGTTTGTGGGCATCCTAGAGTTAAGAGAGTTTGTGGTGCTCGTTGATAGAGCATGTAAAGTAGAAGAGCTGGTAAAGGAGAGGAGGAAGGCGGCCATTGAGTCTTGAGATTTAAAAGAAGACAGATGGGGAAGGTGCATCAGTCCTCCTCCAAGCGGTTGAAAGAAATTAATACCCAATCGAACCCTTCAATTGGATTTTTGTAGAGGAACAAGAATCGACAGAATATGACGTCTAAAGCCTAGACCACTTCAGTTGCTAGTGTCGGCAGTAGACGGCCAAATAGGCAGGAGTGTCTGCAATGTGGGAGACGCCACTTGGATGAGTGTCGAGTAAATGAGAGGGGCTGTTTCAAGTGTGGGTCACCGAGGTTGTCCTGAAATAAATGAAAAAGAGAAAAATCAAGAGGTGAGGGCGAGTAGTGCTTCTTTGAGGGGCAGACCCCAAAGAAATACAGGCAGTGGAGCTAACAGTAGAGGCGCGACTAGAGATCCAGTGGTGAGGTTCGAGGGCAGAGTGCCTGCGAGGACTTATGCTATCCGTGCCCGTGAGGAGGTAGAATCTCCTGACCTGATTACAAACACTTTTTCTATTCATGACATTTATGTTGTTGTTTTGATTGACCCGGGTCTACCCACTCCTATATATGTATGGATTTGATTCCCCGTATAAACATGTTAGTAGAGTTCACTAAGTTTGTAATACAAGTGTCTAACCCGTTAGGCAAGCATTATTAGTGGACCAAGTATGTAGAAATTGTCCTTTGATAATTAAAGGTCATTACTTTCTGGCCAACTTGATGTTATTGCTGTTTAATGAATTCAATGTAATTCTTGGGATGGATTGGCTGACCTCCCATGGTGTTGTAGTAGACTGTGGAAGAAAAGAAATTCAGTTAAGGTGTGAGAATGGTGATTTCCTTTAAGTTGGGTCAGATAACTTGCCTGTGGTAATATCATTTTTAGTCACCGGAAAATATTTGAGGAAAGGTTATGAAGCTTATTTAGCTTTTGTGCTGAATACCCAAGTGTCCGAGTCGAAGTTTGAGTAGTACCAGTGGTTTGTGAGTTTATAGATGTTTTTTAGGAAGAGTTGCCTGGGTTACCCCTAGAGAGAGAGGTTGAGTTTGGTATCGAGTTGGCTCCTGGTACGATGCCAATCTTGATTGCACCTTATAGAATGGCCTCCACCGAGTTAAAGGAGTTGAAGATATAGTTGCAAGAATTAACAGACAAAGATTTTGCTAGACCGAGTTACTCACCATGGGGTGCTCCAGTGCTTTTTGTAAAAAACAAGGACGGGTTGATGAGGTTATGTATCGACTATAGACAACTTAACAAGGTGACAGTGAAGAACAAGTATCCTTTACCGAGGATTGATGATCTCTTCGATCAACTGAGAAGAGCCACTGTATTTCTAAATAGATTTGAAGTCGAGTTACTACCAGTTAAGAGTCAAGGAACAAGATGTGCCGAAGATTACTTTTCAGACGAGATATGGGCATTACAAGTTTCTTGTTATGCGTTTTGGATTGACAAATACCCTAGCGGTATTTATGGACTTGATGAACCGCATCTTCCGACCGTATTTGGATAGGTTCGTCGTTGTTTTTATTGATGACATCTTGGTTTATTCGCGTAACAAGAATGAGCACGTGAAGCATTTGAGAACTGTGTTGCAGATCTTGAGGGATAAGCAACTTTATGCCAAGTTTAGTAAGAGCGAGTTTTGGCTCAAGGAGATCGGGTTTCTAGGACATATAGTGTCTGGTGATGGAATCAGAGTTGATCCAAATACGATCTCCGCCATTGTGGAGTGGAAACCACTGAGGAATGTGACAGAGGTTCACAGCTTTCTAGGGCTAGCGGGATACTATAGACAATTTGTAAATGGATTCTCCATGATAGCTACACCAATAACAAGGCTACTGCAGAAAGATGTCAAATTCGAATGGACAGAAGAGTGCCAACAGAGTTTCAAGATATTAAAGGCTTTGTTGACTGAAGCCCCAATTTTAGTGCAACCTGAGTTAGGCAAGGAATTTGTAGTTTTTAGTGACGCCTCCCTAAATGGTTTAGGGTATGTGCTAATGCAAGAAGGAAAGGTTATAGCCTATGCCTCGAGACAGCTAAAACCTCATGAGAGGAATTATCCAACCCATGATTTAGAGCTAGCAGCTGTGTTGTTCGCACTGAAAATTTGGTGACACCATTTGTATGGTGAGAGATGCCGAGTATTTACTGATCACAAGAGTCTAAAGTATCTAATGACTCAGAAAGAGTTGAATTTGAGGCAACGATGATGGTTAGAGCTAATAAAAGATTATGAGTTAATTATCGACTATCATCCGGGAAAGGCGAATGTAGTCGTCGATGCTTTGAGTAGGAAGTCGTTGTTTGCCTTGAGAGCCTTGAACACTCAATTGACTACATCTAGTGATGGATTTGTCCTAGCAGAGTTGAGAGCCAGACCGAATTTTATTCATGAAATCCGTGAAGCTTAGAAAGATGACGAGAAACTACAAGCTAAGAGAACTCAATGTGAATCGAAGATTAAGTTAGATTTTCGTATTAGTACTAATGGGTGTATAATGATCAAAGACAGAGTTTGTGTACCCAAAGAAAATGAGCTCATTCAGAAGATTTTACGAGAGGCACACAGTGGTTGTTCATCAGTTCACTCGGGTAGCATGAAAATGTAAAACGACCTTAAGAAAATGTATTGGTGGTCAGGTATGAAAAGAGACATTTCAGAGTTCGTTTCCAAGTGCCTAGTGTGTCAACAAGTAAAGGCTGAACATCAAGTGCCTTTGGGTTTACGTCAGCCTATTATGACTCCCGAGTAGAAGTGGGATCGTATCACCATGGACTTCGTGACCAGTTTGCCTCTAACCCTAAAAAAGAGAGGTGCAGTATGGGTTATTGTTGATAGACTTACTAAGTCAGCACATTACATACCAGTGCGTGTCAACTACTCTCTTGAGAAGTTGGTAGACTTGTATGTTTTTGAGATTGTGAGGCTTCATGGTGTTCCGGTATCGATTGTATCTGATCGATACTCGAGGTGAACCTTAAGGTTTGGAAAAAGTTACAAGAGGCTCTAGGAACCAAGTTGAGTTTCAGTACGGCATTTCATCCGTAAACTGACGGACAGTCGGAAAGAGTAATACAAATTTTAGAATACATGTTAAGGTGCTGCGTTCTTGAATTTCAAGGAAGTTGGGAAAAGTACTTATCATAGGTTGAATTTGCCTATAACAGCAGCTATCAGCCGAGTCTAAAAATGGCACCTTATGAAGCTTTGTACGGACGAAAGTGCCGAACACCCTTATTCTAGACCGAGTTGAAAGAGAATCAGATTCACGGGGTAGATTTGATTAAAGAGGCTGAGGAAAAATTTAAGGTGATTCGTGACTGTTTGAAAGTCGCCTCGGATAGAAAAAAAATCCTACGTGGATTTGAAGTGTAGGGAGATTAAATTTGAAGTCAAGGATAAGGTATTTATGAAAGTTTCCCCGTGGAGGAAAGTCCAAGGTATTTGGTAAAAATGGCAAGTTGAGTCCTCGTTTCATAGGACCTTATAAGATTATTGAGAGAGTAGGGCCTGTTGCCTATTGTTTGGAATTGCCGCCAGAGTTAGAAAAGATTCACGATGTGTTTCACGTGTCTATGTTACGCCAATACAGATCAGACCCTTCGCATATAATTGCACCAACTGAAGTTGAGATTCTTTCAGACATGACTTATAGTGAGGAGCAGGTCAAGATTTTAGCTCGAGAAGTCAAAAAGCTAAGAAATAAAAATATAACACTCGTGAAGGTTTTGTGGCATAGACATGGAATCGAGGAAGCCACATGGGATCCCGAGAAGTCTCTGAAAGAACAGTACCCGAACTTATTCACCGGTAAGATTTTCAAGGATGAAAATCCTTAAGAGGGGAGAAATGTAACAACCCGACTTAGGGCCTAGTCGGAACAGTGGTCTCGGGACAACAAATCCAAAGATAGAAAAATTATTTTTATTATTTTTTTATGAGGTTATAGTATGATTATATTAGTGCATGAAAAATTTGGTGAGTTAATTTTAATATTTTCAAGCCCGATTGCGAAAAAGGACTAAATCGCAAAAATGGCAAAAGTTACATTTTAGTACCCAAATGTGTTAAATAGCTAGAAAATCAAAATTGAGGGCTTTTAAAGGGAAATTACACCCTTTTTAATGGTGTTGGCCGGCCATGTGATGGATTTTAAACAAATAGTCAAAGTATGAGGTAGATGATGTCATGATTTGGTGATAAAATAATGCCTAAAAGCCTAGCTATCATTTCCTTATTCTCCATCTTCTTTCTTCACCAAAATTATCATCAAATATTGAGGTTTGAAAGCTCAAAAATCTGCAGCAACTTAAAGCACTCATGAGTAAGTGATTTTAATTAGTTTTCTTCAAGATTTTTACACTTTTGAGACCCTTGAAGCATGAGCTTTCAAATGAGGGTGATATCTTACAAAATGGTCAAGAGTTTAGGATTTTTCCATGGATGTAATTGTGATATATTCTGAGTTTTTATGGAGGAATATGAGTCCTAGTTGTGTTATAAACAACTTTTATGAAGGGTGTTAGCATGAAAACACCTAAAGGGACTATTTTGCATAAGTTGCAAATTAAGTAATAAGTGTGTGAAATAATGAGGATTTGGGGTTTCTATAGTAGTAAAAAGAGTTTAGTTAGGCTTGAAATACAAAGAAATTCGATAAAAATCAAATTTTGAGCATGGGGGTAAAATGGTCATATTGCTAAAGTCTAGGGGCAAAATGGTCATTTTGCCAAAGATGTAAATTTTAGATAGCCTAATTGTGTTTAATGACTGAATGAGTGCATTTTGTTATTATAGATCATGATTTTCCAAAATCGAGCCTAAACCGAGGCAAAGCCAAGCAATCCGATTAAGCCGACTAGCCAAGTACTTTTTCTAAACTAAGGTAAGTTGTATGTAAATAATACAACTATATTATTAATGCATGTATTCGATTGTTATGGATTTGATATAGCATAAATCTCTAGAATTAGAACTAAGTATACGTATTTATGATTGAGAAAGTCGAAAGATCCAGTAAGAACCCTAAGAAACAAACCGGATATTCATGCCATGACATTGGGTTATGTGAGAGCCAGTATAAGACCATGTCTGGGACAGGCATCGACATTGAGATGAGGGCTAGTCTAAGACATGTCTGGGACATGCACCAGCTGTATCATGATAGTCCGTGTAAGACCACAGCTGGGACATGGCATCGACGTAGAGGTGAGAGCCAATGTAAGACATGCCTGGGACATCCACCAGCCTCGATGATGTTAGCCAGTGTAAGACGTGTCTGGGACATGCATCGGCTAAGTTTCGTCCTAGTGTAAGACATGTCTGGGACATGTATCAGCACGTATACACGAGAGCTAGTGTAAGACCATGTCTGGGACATGGCATCGGCCTCGATAGAGATAGCCAGCGTAAGACTATGTCTAGGACATGGCAGTGGCAACTTAACCCATGTTTGAGGCTTATTGAATATCCGGTAGTATTCTAAAAGGTTCAACTTTAAGAGTTAAGAAAGAGATTTAAAATGAAATTATGATAATGTTGGAAGTGTTACAGGTACCTATTTGGCATGCATGAGTAATGAGCTCGATTAGAAAATATGATTTGAGTTAATGGTAATAAGTAAGTCTAGTTTATACTTACCTTTGAGCTATGAGCATAATTGATAAATGGTGAAGTTGTCGTTGTATATATATTTATATGCAGCTTACTAAGCTTTATGCTTACTCTCTTTCCCTTCCCTTTTCTTTCAGTACTGCCATTTTGCTCGAGGATCTCTTAAAGTCAGAGATATCGATCACACTATCAGTCGTAATACTCGGTATAGTTGGATTTATATTTTTGATTATGGCATGTATAGGGCTAGACTAGGGAGTTGTATTATTGAGAAATTGTTTATGTATATTAGCTTGAGATAAAAGCCCTTCATTTTGTATTAAGCCTAGATAAGGGCTACTATTTATTTTGGTAAATGTATGTAACGTGCCTTCTATGAATGAATTGATGTCAATTGGGATGAAATTAGAATATTGAAATGATCTTGTGTAGGTTGTGAAAAATGGGTAACAAAATGGCTTAGAGGATAGCCTAGTTTGTCCACACGGACCGGCGTGTGTTTGGACCGTGTGTGACACACGGCTCACCCCCATGGGCGTGTGTTATGGCCGTGTGTCCCCCTGCATTTAAAATTTTAAATCAGTATTGTCCACGGTTAGGCCACACAGGCGTGTGCCATAGCCGTGTCTATAAGTCAGTATTTCCCACGGGTAGACCACACGAGCGTGTGTCATGGCCGTGCCCTAAAGTCAATGCCGCACATAGGCTGAGGACGTGAGCGTGTCCCGAGTCACACGGGTGTATGGAACCCTAAAGCTTGAATTTCACCAAGTTTTTCTTAAGTTCTCAGTTAAGATTAAATCATCTCGAAAGTATGTTTTGGGCCTTGTAAGCTCATTTAGGGAACATATTGCTTATGTAAAGAAAAGTTTTAAAATTTATCAAAATTTTATGGCTCGGTTTTGTATAGATGGTTAAGTTAAGTCAGGTAACACCTCGAACCATGTCCTGGCGTCAGATATGGGTGAGGGGTGTTACACACTCAATTCCACATACAGTTAGTCTTTCATTTGTTAGTGTTCATAAACACTACATCCCTGAATCAGTACTCCCGCTTACCTTAATCGAAAGTAGTGTGGCTAAATACAAATAGATCGATGACTAAAATGATCACACACTTCTCGCCGGATAACGGCATAAACCATAGATCTTATTAAATAGGACCGCTCATAGGTGTTGCTTAAATACATGATCATCAACTCCAAAATAAGGTATCATATTACCTTTATAGAATAGTGAGGAAAATGGTTTTGATCGCATCCAAAATACTTGCACTCCAACACTTCTCATGAGAACCTAGAAACCCAACGATCTACGTAAGAAATCAACAAACGGTCGTCAAAGCACAAAGAGAAAAGGGGTATTCGGCTTTAAGAAACAAAATGAGGGAAAACAGGCTGAACTAATAGAAGACGATACAACACATACCTTATGACAAGAACTCTTGTAGAAATTGATTTAATCAACCCTCACCATAGGGCTCAATAATAATCGACCAAGAATACCCAATAGCAGAGAAAACCAAAGAAAGTAGAGAAAGGCAGGGGGACAATCAACTATTGAAGAAAAACTAAAAAGAAATAACAGAATCGCGAGGAGGGAGAGAGAATAGCCTAGAAAAATCAGCCAAGATGTAGTGGAAATAACAAAAGGGGGAAAATGAAAAAAATGGAGAATAGAAGGGGAGCAATCTCGACAGTGTTTGAGGGATGAATTCAGCCAATATTGGAAAACAAGGAAAAAGCAGAGATTCTTCCAAATAGTGTAAAGAAGAGTGCAAAACCGAAACAACCTCAGAGTAAAAAAAAACTTAAAACGAAAAGCTAATTATGGCTTTAGAGAGAAAAAAATACCAACACAAGGAAAAACTAAAGCCAAGGTCCCCAGCAACAAACGACTACCAAAAACGTAGAAAGGAACCCCTGATAGCTGAGTGTATGAGTGCTCAAAGCCCCCATACAGCACAACTATTCTCCCTAACCCAAATTCCTTGATTTTCTCCTAATATCACTCCATGATTCTCTCCACAAATCACTCCAACATCCCATTCAAAATCTATTCAAACTCTCATGACCAATTCAACCACAGTCTCAGTCCAACTCTGCCACCTATACCACTCAAACAGCAAAATAATTACTCCATTGCGCAACCCAGGACTCGAACTCAAGTCCCCCAGCAGAAGCAACACGCCACCTTGCCACTAGACCACATGCTCTCCTGTGACACATTTTACCCACAAATATTTATAAGGCCTATAAGCTAAAGCCAAGGTTCACTTAAGGCGAAAACTAAAATTTTTGCAAAAGCCCAGACTTGAACCCAGGCTTCTCATACACACCCAAACACACCAAAATCACTTAGCCAATAAAGCAAACATGAAATTTGTGTCACTTTCTTGCTTAACTAAAATATTTATGAGCAGTCTCCTAACCGCTCCTGTAACACCCCGTACCCGAAACCGTCGCCGGGGTCGGACACGAGGGGTTAACAGCCTTAATTCACTTATTTCCATAGTCCATTTAAAAATTTCCAGACACACGGGTTACTGCATCACTGTCGCCTTAAAAATCATATCTTGAGTTTCAAAACTCGAAAATCAGTTTCGTACTGAAACTAGACTCATATATCAATCTAAAAATTTTTTTCTAGAATTTCTGGTCGAGCCAATTAGTACAATTTATTAGTTAAAGTCTCCCCTTTTTCAGGGTTCGACTACACTGACCTTTGCCCATTACGACTTGGATATCTCCCTGTACAGGGCTTCAATACTGATGCCGTTTGTTTCTATAGAAACTAGACTCAAGAAGGAAACTATACATATATGGCGTGGCTTCTAATTTTCTCTGGTTAATTTGTAATTAATTTCCAAAGTCGGAACAGGGAATCCAAAAACCGTTCTGGCCCTGTTTCACGAAAACTTAAATATCTCATAATATAATGTTCATATGATCGTTTCGTTACTTTCCTATGAAAATAGATTCATCAAGGTTCGATTACATAATTTATTCACTATTTAATTCCATTCCTACTATTTTTAGTGATTTTTCACATTCACATCACTGCTGCTATCAGCATCTATTTTTAAGGTAGACTTTACCTATTACATTGTTTCCATGATTCAACTAGCCCTTTAGCATATATAGCACAAAATATGATCATGATTAACCATTCCAACGGCTAATCATTCCCAAACATTGCCATACCTCTTAATGAATATCATACAAGACGATTATAATACTAAGCTCAAAGTGTATATAAGCCATTTTCGCATGGCTATCCAAATTTATACAAAACCAAAGGGTCCATGACCAACAACAAAACGGGTAGTCCTATACATGCCATTTCAAAGTTCAACCAAAAGTGTACCAAAAAGGGGCTTTGATAGTGTGGACGACTTTGACTTCAACAATCCCGAGTCCAATAGCTGACGAACACAAAATCTATAAAACAGAGAATCAAAGAAACGGAGTAAGCATTTAATGCTTAGTAAGTTTGAGCCATGAAATTAGACACAACCAAAGTATAGCATTCATATGGCTAAACGGATAATCTCATATGCACAAATTCTCAATATCATACTTACTTCACATTACCGACCCTTATATTCATACACAAAAGATCAACTTAGCCAAGGCCGGAAGCTCATTAATTTACTGAGTGAATATTATTTAAACGGAATCACCACCCTAATGCATATACGAAACGGACCTCATCGTTGGGTTTTACGAGCGTATAAATTTAAATTATTACAGCAAGATCACTCGTTCTCAAACCAAGTACCTTCGGAGTTTAGCCGGATATAGCCACTAGCTCAAATGCCTTCGGGACTTAGCCCGGTTATAGTAACTTGCACAAATGCCTTCGGGACTTAGCCCGGTATAATAACTCGCACAAATGCCTTCGAGACTTAGCCCGGATATAATAGCTCGCACAAACGCCTTCGGGACTTAGCCTGGATATAGTAGCTCGCACGAATGCCTTCGGGACTTAGCCCGGAATTAGCCACTAGCTCAAATGCTCTCGGGACTTAGCCTGGTTATCATCCGAACATTCATGCACATATCAATAAATCATGACACATCTAAATTCATTTCATAATTAGAGTTCAAACACAAGTCACGTATTAAGCATTCCCATTTCTGCTCACTAGCCACATACAAACAGCATGGTTTAGTTTGCTTTATAACACGATCTCTATGCACATACATTATGACTTAATCAAATCATAAACTAAGTCTCATTGCTCGGAAACTTACCTCGGATGTTGTCGAACGATTTCGATGGCTATTCGACCACTTTTTCCTTCCCTTTATCGGATTTAGTTCCCCTTTGCTCTTGAGCTTAATTTAACAAATAAATTGATTTAATCATTTGAGCATCAAAAGAGGAACTCAAGGTACTTAGCTCATATATATACATTAGACACTAAAGTCACATACATATGAAATCATGAATCAACTCAACATATTAGCCAATATTCACCTTAGCCGAATTTCTAAGTCAAGATAAAGCCATCAATATGTTTACCTATGGCCGAACATACACATCAACCTATGTACTCATTCATGTGGTCGAGTATACATATTCCAATATGATTTCATTTCCATTTCGTTTAACACTTAACTTTTACCACATATCAAATAACCCATTTCTTTACTCATGTGGCCGATTATATTCGGTCATGCATACACACATAAAATCAATTTGGAGACTCTATCAATCCAACATACATTCGGCAATAGTCCATAATTCTCTCTCTCGGCCACTCATTTCCTGTAACACCCCGAACCCGAGACCGACACCGGAATCGAACACGAGGTGTTAACAGACTTTAAACCCCTTATAAAAAATATTTCCCAGACACTGCCAATCTGCGTACTAGTCGCTTTAAAAATCATATCTTGAGTTTCAAAACTCGAAAATCAGTTTCGTGATTTTTCCCTGAAACTAGACTCATATTCCCATCTACATATTTTTTTCTAGAATTTTTGGTCGGGCCAATTAGTACAGTTTATTAGTCAAAGTCTCCCATGTTACAGGGATCGACTACCCTGACCTTTGCGAATTACGACTTGGATATCTCCTTCTACAGGGCTCCAATACTGATGCCGTTTGTTTCTATAGAAACTAGACTCAGATAGGAATCTATACATATATGGTATGACTCCTAATTATCTCTGGTTAATTTATAATGAATTTCCAAAGTCGGAACAGGAAATCCGGAAACCGTTCTTGTCCTGTCTCACAAGAACCTCAATATCTCTTAACATACTGTCCGTATGATTGTTTCGTTACTTTCCTATGAAAGTAGATTCATCAAGGTTTGTTTACATAATTTATTCACTATTTAATTCCCTTCCTACTATTTTTAGTGATTTCCAAATCTACATCACTGCTGCTGTCAGCATCTGCCTTTAAGGTAGACTTTACCTATTTCATGGTTTCCATGATTCAACTAGCCCTTTTGCATAAATAGCACAATTTATGATAGTGATTAACCATTCCCATAGCTAATCCTTGTCAAGCATATCCACACCGAATGATTATAACATTATACTCAAACACATATAAGCCATTTTCGCATGGCTATCCAAAATTATACAAGTCCAAAAGGTCCACGACCCACAACAAACGGGTAGTCCTATACATGCCATTTCGAAGTTCAACCAAAATTGTACCAAAAAGGGGCTTTGATAGTGTGGGCAACTTTGACTTCAAGATCCCGAGTCCGATAGCTGGAGAACGAAATCTATAAAACAGAGGAGCAATGAAACGGAGTAAGCAATTTATGCTTAGTAAGTTTTGAGCAAGGAATTCCAGCACAACAAAGTATAGCATTCATATAGCTAAACGGATAATTTCATATGCACAAATTTTCAATATCATACTTGCTTCACATTTCCAACCCTTATGTACATACACAAAAGATCAACTTAGCCAAAGGCCGGTAGCTCGTTTATCAACTGAGCGAATGCTTATTTGTAAGGGCTCAACTAAATTCAAGCACATACGAAACATACCTCAATGTTGGGATGTTTCTAGAGTATTAACTGAAATTTTTACAGCAAGATCATTCACTCCCAAATCACGTACCTTCGGAATTTAACCGGATATAGCTCCTCGTTCAAATGCCTTCGGGACATAGCCCGGTTATAGTAACTCGCACAAATGCCTTCGGGACTTAACCCGGATTTAGTAACTCGCACAAATGCCTTCGGGACTTAACCCGGATTTAGTAACTCGCACCAATGCCTTCGGGCTTAGCCCGGAATTAGTATCTCGTACAAATGCCTTCGGATCTTAGTCCGGATATGGTCACTTAGCACAAAGCCTTCGGACTTAGCCCGGACACCATTCAAATAACCATGCACATTTAACAATAAATCATGGCACATTCGTATTTCGTTTTCGTTAGCAAAACTCAAACACAAGACATTTATCATTCTTGCAATTTCGGCTCAATAGCCACACACAAAGAGCATGATTTTGTTTGCTTAAAACATGATCTAATCAAATCTTAATTTAAGCTCTCTTACTCAAGAACTTACCTCGGGTGTTGTCGAACGATTCCGATAGCTATTCGACCACTTTTTCCTTCCCTTTATCGGATTTATTTCCCCTTTGCTCTTGAGCTTAATTAAACAAATAAATTGATTTAATCATTTGAGCATCGAAAAGAGGAACACAAGGTACTTAGCCCATATTTATACATTAGACATTAAAGTCACATATGTACGGAATCATGAATCAAACTCAACATTAGCCAATTTTCCCCCTTGGCTGAATATGCATGTCCATTTTGGGGCCGATTTCAACACTTAATACATTCTACAAGTATGGTCACTTGTATTGACTAAACACCCTTTTGTTTCAAGTTCAAAACTTGGCTAATACGCACATATATACACTAGTAAAGCATCCTCTCCCTTTCCATCAATTTAACACATGCATTGCTCATTAACATACAAAAGTTATATTCGGCCTTAGCACACAACTTGCTAGCCGATTCTTCCCCATCTAGCAACCAATGCACATATGTGCTCACTCAAAAATGCTAAAAAGGAGAGTCAAGAATCATCAATCCACCATCACATGCATCATTAACAAGCTTCATATTTAGCATGCAATGGCATTAACACAAAATCCACCTAGGCCGAATCTTAACTCATCTTCATGCCTCATCACCACAACATCAAACATCAACCAAGAATGATGCATCCATGGCCGAGTGTCATTACCATCACATAGCAAGATTTAGACCATGGGCTAGGTAGACTCAAGCTAACAACTAAAACATGCATGCATCTCATGGAACATCATCAAACATACCTTAGCCTAGCTACATGCATGGCCGAACCTCTTCAACTTTTCTTCTTCCTTCCTCCTTAAAACTTTTGGCCAAGGATGAACCAAAGGATGAGCACTTTTTTTCTTTGTTTTTCTTTCTAGTTTCGGCAAAATGGGGGAGGGGAGAAACAACCACACACTTTTTTTTTTGTTTTCATCATATTCCCTTTCATTATTTAATTTCCATGCTCATTATTTTATTTTTTTCCACCCATGATGCACCAACAAGACATGTCTATGACATGTCTTGCCCATCACACTTGGTCTACCATGCTTGTCATGGCCGGCCACTACTAATAGTGGGGGAATTTGACATGCAAGTCCCCCCTTTTTCCACATGCACTAATAGGTCCTTACGCATTGACCTATCACATTTTAAAATTTTCTCACATAAGTCCTATTGACTAAATTCACATGCAATCGACTAATTCGAAGCTTGAAATTTTCACACATTCATAATTACATATTCTAGACAATAAATATCACATTCAAACATTTCGGTGACTCGGTTTAGCGGTCCCGAAACCACTTCCCGACTAGGGTCAATTTTGGGCTGTCACATTTCCCACTTAACAAAGCTTCCATTCGAACTCATTAGTGAGTATCAATTAACTTAAGCTATCTTTTAAACCTTTATTTATCACTTCATGCCAAACCAAAGACCACATTCGGCACTTTCATCCACCATTCTACCAAGCATGCAATATTCAACCACAACCAACTCACATTCGGCCCTAGTTCATAACAAGGTAGCCGAATTCTTTTTATAGTTCAAACACTCATCCATCATCATTCACCTAACCTTAACATGAAACAACAAAACTCACCATTATTAACTACCATAGTCAAAAACCTTACTCAATCCAAAATCAAAATTTCATCATGGGTTACAAAAAAAAATAACTTGATATCTCACTCAAGATCAACTAAAATTTCAAGAACTAATATGAACACCTTACCTTAATATTGACCTAAGATGGCCGATTGCTTCACTCCTTTCTTCCTCCTTTCAATTCGGCCAAGAAGAATCAAAGGACACAACTTGTTTTCATCACCGAATGCTCTTGTTCCCTTTTTGTTTTCTTTAGATTCGGCTAGCAAGAACATGAATGATGATCCCTTTTTTTTTTTTCTTTCATCATTTTCCTTTTTCCATTTCTTTATTACTAACTTTTTATTTTGTTGTTCCTCCCATGATGCACCAACATAACATGTCTATGACATGTTTTGCCCATCACACCTTGTCCACCCTATTTGTCATGGCCGGCCACTACTAAATGGGGGGGAAATTGACATGCAAGTCCCCCCTTTTTCTTACATGCACTAATAGATCCTTATGTTTTGATCTATCACATTTCAAAAGTGTCACACATAAGTCCTATTGACTAAATTCACATGCAATTTACTAAATCGAAGCTTAAAACTTTCACACATTTATATTCACATATTTTAGACAATAAATATCATATTCAAATAATTTGGTGACTCGGTTTAGCGGTCCCGAAACCACTTTCCGACTAGGGTCACTTTAGGGCTGTCACAGCTCCCATGCTCAAAGCCCAATACTTCTAAGCCTAATTTTGGGGCCTTACAATTAACACTCCTTAAAGAAATTTTGTCCCCAAAATTTCCAACTAGCAGGGTATTCGCGTAACAACTACACCACTACACTCTCGTTGCGCACTCTGATCCCAATAACGCTAACACACTTCACCTTGAACTTGGAACCTCTTACACACACCCAAAACACCTACCCAATGGAGCAAATAAACATCACATGCATACAATCTCTATGTCCAAGTCATCACACTAAAACAAAACATACCTGACTTAAAAGTGATTTGGCAATCCCGAGCTTGATGTTCTTTAGACCCGCATCTGAGACATGCCCCTAACTTCCTCCATCATTCGCCCGGATGACGCCTTTTGCAATGTTCAAAAGTCAGAAAGTTCAGACGCGTTCTAACATTATTCATAGAACGAGGCTCCAGCCCTAGAGAACTGCGATCTCTCTTCTTCTTACAGTCCACACACCTAGCCCGGAGTGTTTCACCAATCTCCTTAACTTCCTCCAGCACTTCCCTTACAAACCGAGATCAGTACCAAGCTCCGGGTTATCGCTACTCGTATTTGGCGAACTTACCCTGACCTCCTTCTCAGTTACTGGTGCAACTAATGCCTCCTTAGCCTCATCATTAGACATGTGACATGATGCCGAAGACCTAGCCCTAGCACCTTCACGGCCCCTACCGCGACCCCGTGTATCCCTTCCGTGAGTAAGTCTCGAGCTCATAATGTATTGCGTATTATCTGCTTTAAGAGTCTTATGAATTAGTTCATAATTCCAGTAATTATTAATTGATATTTTATGATCAAGCAGTAGTTAAAGTTTTGTTTTCATAGAGCAGAATCTCACAACAATTTTTGGTCTTTTACATTCTCAGCTAACTCAGACTCTAGGGTTTCCAGTATAGTACCACTACCTATAGTATAACATTTTAGTAAACAGTGTCAAAGAACTTACAGATTTGGCGCTGGAGACTCGGTGTGCCACAACTCCAATGTCAACATTTTAAAACAATCCAAATTCTTTAAAATCATCTCTTTCAAAAACCAAGGTTTAGAAAAACTTTGAAAACCCAATTTTGAGAAAAATTTAAAAAGAACCCATTCCACAGCTGAATTTTGTAACTTCACTCTGATACCAGTAAATGTAACACCCCAAACCTGGCCTAGACATTATGGCTGAATCTGGAATGTCACATCGAAGTGCCTTTCGAAAATAGAACTTGTCGTTAAGAATCTAAATTTAAGTAAAACCCTTTTAGTTTTTATTGCTTGCAAAAATTATGCAAATTAAGTTATTACTAGTTGAAATCAATTTGTCAAAACGATTTCCATATTTAACACCGTTGATTCCTTAAACTGAATAAAATCGTGGAAGCTTTTAAAAACCTTAAAGTTTAAAATGCGTATTTTCCTTGAAAATAGTTATTATTTTCAAAACCCACATTTTCCTAGTCTAGTAGTCTAAGGTATGAAATCAAAGCCCAAATAAAAGTTAAAACCACAAATGGCCTTATTACATAACCAAAAACCCAATATGAAATTTAAATAAATAAAGTCAAAAGTAGAATATCAACAACCGTGTGGCCAGCTCCAAGTCCCTCGCGACTCCAAACCTTCTAAGGCTGAGGATTACCTGTACAGGTAAAAGAAAGGGTGAGTTTACGAAAACTCAGTGTGTAATCCCTTAACAGACAATAGAAATCAGAATACGCAAAACAGTCTGGGCTTTAGCCCTATACAGTATCAGTACAGTCTAGGCCCTAGCCCTATACAGTAACAGAGTGGTCCTAAGTCCAATACAGTATCAATACAGTGTAATACAGGTATGCATCCCACCCAAATCCAGCCAGCACATCTCCCGTACCAACCAACATACTATGTGGGGATATAAATCGACCCATCCAGCTAGCATACCGATATCGCAGCAAAGCTTCCATTAATAATAATGCAGCATAGCTGCCAGAACAGTAAGTATGGCAAAGCCACCAGTTTCAGTCATTGTGGCATAGCCACCAATAACAGTGAATGTGACATAGTCACTAGTGCAGTACTTCCTCCATATCAAAATTCCTACCCCATGCAGTATGTCATGTCATACATATTACGTGTATGCAAAGTCATACTCAGCATAATCATATATGTAAATCATAAGCACATCAGTCATACGAAACAAAAAGGCATAATCGTCATTTTACCATACAGGGGTATTACGGTCATCTTACCCTACAGGGGCGTTATGGTCATTTTATCTTACATGAACATTACTGTCATTTTACCCTGTAGGGGTATTATGATCATTTTACCCTACAAGGGCATTATAGTCATTTTACCCTACAGGGGCATTACGGTCATTTTACCTTACAAATGCAGTACGATCATTTTACCCTACCGGAGCATTACAGTCATTTTACCCTATCGGGGTTTACGATCATTTACCTATTTTGGGGTTTCAACTTAGATAACGTCCTCTCCAAAGGTCTACAGTCGCCTCGAGTGACACAGATAACCTAAATGATCATAACAATGTAAATAGGCCCAGTGCCCATTACTCGGCCCAAGTGGGCCCACACGTTCGTGTGGCCCATTTAGCCCAAATTCAGTTACGGCTATGTGACCTACATAGCCCAGTCCAATGTTTATCACTTACCGTGGATTTCATCTGTGTGGGGCCCCCGAGTCCATTGGGCCAACACAGCCCATTTCGGCCTAACGTGGCCCATAACGGCCCAAGTCCACGAAAATGCTCGTGTTGGCCTTTACAGTCTATCACCCGTGATTTGTGGCCTTAGTTTACCCACGAGCGATCGCACGCTCGTGAGGCCTCAAATGCCAAAGTTTTGGCACTTCAGCTTTTCAGCTTTTGCCGGTATACAGTAAGAAAGGGTGTGGTTACACACTTATTTATGCAACCGTTCCAAGTTTTTCAAGTGCCCAACCTACATTCAATTCCACATACAATCAGTCTTTCATTTGTTAGTGTTCATCAACACTACATCCCCGAATCAGTACTCCCGCTTACCTTGATCGAAAGTAGTGTGGCTAAATACACATAGATCGATGACTAAAACGATCACACGCTTCTCGCCGAATAACTGCATAAACCATATATCTTATTAAACAGGACCACCCATAGGTGTGGCTTTAATCCATGAACATCAACTCCAAAACAAGGTATCGCATTACGTTTATAGAATAGTGAGAAAAAAGGTTTTGATCGCCTCCAAAATACTTGTACTCCACCACTTATCGTGAGAACCTAGAAACCCAATGATCCACAGAAGAAACCAACAATCGGTCCTCAAAGCACAAAGAGAAAGGGGGTATTCAGCTTTAAGAAACAAAATGAGGGAAAACAGGATGAACTAACACAAGATGATACAACACATACCTTATGTCAAGAACTCTTGTAGAAATTGAGTTAATCAACCCCCGCCATAGGGCTCAGTAATAATCGACCAAGAATACCCAGTAGCAGAGAAAACCAAAGAAAATAGTGAAAGGCAAGGGGACAATCGACTATTGAAGAAAACAAAAAGAAAGAATAGAATGCAAGGAGGGAGAGAGAGCAACTTAGAAAAATAGGCCAAGATGTAGTGGAAATAACAAGAGGGGGAAAAGGAAGAATATGAAGAATAGAAGGGGAGCAATCTCGATAGTGTTTGAGGGATATATTTGGCCAGTATTGGAAGAGAAGGAAAATACAGTGATTCGACCAAACAGAGTACAGAAGAGTGCAAAATCGAAACAACCTCGCAGTAAAAAAACCTTAAAATGAAAAGCTAATTTCGGCTTTAGAGAGAAAAAATACCAACACAAGGAAAAACCAAAGCCAAGGTTGCCAGCAACAAACGGCTACCAAAAACGCAGAAAGGAACCCTTGATAGCCAAATGTATGAGTGCCCAAAGCACGCATAAGGCACAACTCTTCTCCCCAACCCAAATTCCTTGATTTCTCCTAATATCGCTCCATGATTCTCCCCACAAATCACTCTAACATCCCATTGAAATTCTATTCAAGCTCTCATGACAAATTCAACCACAGAGTCTCAGTCCAACTCCACCACCTACACCACTCAAACAACAAAATAATTACTCCAGTGTGAAACCCAGGACTCGAACTCAAGTCCCCCAGCGAAAGCAACATGCCATCTTGCCACTAGACCACACGCTACAAATATTAACAAGACCTACAAGCTAAAGCCAAGGTTCACTCAAGGGGTAAAACTAAACTTTTTGCAAAAGCCCAGACTTGAACCCAGGCTTCTCAAACACACCCAAATCACTTAGCCAATAAAGTAAAAATGAAATTTGTGTCACTTTCTTGCTTAACAAAAATATTTATGAGCAGTCGCCTAACCGCTCCCATGCTCAAAGTCTAATACTTCTAGGCCCAATTTCGTGGCGTTACAACTATCACAGCTTAGTAAGTCATAAGTGAATAAAGAAACCAATGATATAATCAACTCATTTTAAGCTAAATTGAATTACATTAACGTTTCCATGTTTAGTCTCCAACTTACAAATTTCATAAATAATACATTTTCATACACAATTTCTACCTTGGCCAAATGCCCACATAGTATCTAACATGTTATTATTCTACTTCCAAAGCCAAACAGTCATTATAAAACCTAGTTCACATACACTCAAATACATAAACTCATGTATCAAAATAGAACTTTATATACATATACTAGTTATGTGACCGAATACACACGATCATACATGCACATGGTTAAGATACATTTCAATAATATTCACAAGGCCGAATACATTTACCAAATTCATATATATTCTTCATTTGCATCACACACAATTTGTTACAAATATCAAGCTATTTCTTTACCTTATTTTGAGTAGACAATAAGCTAATTCATACCTAGCCATTTATCTCATATTACACATTCGATCACAACTTATCTTTGCCCGATGAACCATTCGGAATTGGATAAGACACTCAGATTATCACACATATATCGTACAATGCCAATGTCCCAGACGTGATCTTACATGTAATCATATATCGGTGCCACTGTCCCAGACAGGGTTTTAGTCATACACATATATTGGAATCACATATCGATGCCATGGTCTTACTTGAACATCACATATCGGAATCCTATGTCATGAAATATGTATCCTAACTATTCCTAAGGTTCATACGGGACTTTCGAACGTCCTAATGCAGTTGAAATGAATTCGAAAATATAGTAGCCAAGTACACTCACATTTGGCTATTGTATATATAAAATCACATATTTCATTTCTCCATATATAATTTGTATTTAATTAAAATTAAGTACGTCTATTTCCTTATAAACTTACCTCAGACGATGTAAAACGGAACGGGACGACTAGTAACAGTTTTTATTTTCCCCCGATCTAAGTCTGATTTCTTTGGTTCTTGATCTAAACATATTCAAATTGAACTCATTCAAACATATCTTCATTCCATTTAGTCCAAAAACACATAAATGGGAAAATTACCATTTTACCCTGAAATTTTACACTTTTTACTATTTAGTCCCTATTGTACAAAACACAAAATATGCAAAATTTCACTACACCCATGTTAGGCCTAATGTTCCTAGTGTCCATAAAAGTCCATATTTATCATTTATTTCACATTTTAGTCCCTCAATTTATTATTTTTGCAATTTAGTTCTAATTACTCAAAATCATCAAAAACTCCAATACAAAACATATTAATCCAAAACATATCTTTCATAATTCATCACCAAACAAAAAAATCACAAGCTTTCAACATTGGCATAACTCAAAATATTCACCAAAATAAAAAATTCAAGCATGGGTTTACTGTTACTCGAAGCAACAATCTCAAAAACGTAGAAATAATCAAAAACTGAGCTAAACACATATATTAATCAAGCTTGTTTATGGCGGAACCCTAGCTTCTTTTCTTTTTTTTCTTTCTTATTTTGTTATTCGGTCAAGAGATAAAAGAGGAACATGGCTTTATTTTTTTTTATGTTTTATGATATTATATAACTTAACATTTAATTTACATATATAACCTTAATTAAAACATTATATTATCACTTACATTATGCCCATTTCCATCCAAATATAAAACCAATAGCATAATTGCATCATAAACACTTCTTTTTATGAAGACACATTCATTTTTTCCCTTTTATAATTAACCATCAAATTTTCATTTTACGTGATTAAGTCCTTTTATTTAATCGGGCACTTAAACGACAAAATTAACTCCTAAAAATTTCACACACACAAATTCACACATAATAAACATAGAAAATAATTTTAAAATAATTTCTGACTCAGATTCATGGTCCCGTAACCACTGTTTTGACTAGGGTCTAAATCGGGCTATTGCAGCTCTCCCCCTTAGGGATTTTCGTCCCCGAAAATCTTACCAGTGAATAGGTTTGGATAACGCTCTTTCATTGTATTCTCTAACTCCCATGTTGCTTCCTCAACTCCATGTTTATGCCATAGTACCTTAACTAATGAGATTTTCTTATTTCATAATTTTTTAATCTCGCGAGCCGAAATACGAATCGGTTCTTCCTCATATGTCATGTCAAACTTAATATCAATATTAGACGGAGTAATCACATGTGAGGGATCCGATCGATATCTACGAAGCATCGAAACATGGAATACATGGTGGATCTTTTCTAGCTCAGGTGGCAACAACAGTCTATAAGCAACCGGCCCAATACGCTCTATAATCTCATATGGCCCAATAAATCTTGGACTCAATTTACCTTTATGACCGAATCTGAGTATTTTTTTTCCATAGTGAAACTTTCAAAAAGACTTTGTTTCTAATCTGAAACTTTATATCTTTTCGTTTTAAGTTCACATACGATTTCTGACAATCTGACGCTATTTTTAGACTTTCACGGATCACTTTTACTTACTGTTCAGTCTTTCTAATCAAATGGACCCCGTGTATCTTATTTTCACTGAGCTTAGTCCAATACAATGGTGTATGACATTTATGACCGTACAAAGCCTCATAAGGTGCCATTTTGATACTCGATGGAAAGCTATTATTGTATGCAAATTCAATCAGATGTAGTTATTGTTCCCACGTACCATCGAACTCGAGAATGCAATATCTCAACATATCCTCAAGTATTTGAATGATTCGTTTGGACTGACTATCTGTATGCGGATCGAAAGCAATGCTGAAATGTAATTTTGTACCTAGTGCATCTTGTATTTTTTTCCAAAACCGCGATGTAAACCTCAGATCTCTATCCAGAACAATAGAAATAGGCACACTGTGTAATCTCACAATCTGAGAAAGATATACCTCAGCAAGCTTGGTAAGCGAATAATCTGTATGAACTGGAACAAAGTGAGCCGATTTAGTCAATCTATCCACAATAACCCAGATTGCATCCTTTTTTCTCCGTGTCAACGGCAAACCAGATACAAAATCTATCGTGACTCTGTCCCATTTCCACTCAGGTATCATAATCAGCTGAAACATTCCAGAAGGTACCTGATGCTCAGCTTTTACTTGCTAACATGCTTGGCTTTTACTTGCTGACAGACTAAACATTCTAATACAAAGTTAGAAATGTCTCGTTTCATACCATGCCACCAGTAAAGCTATTTTAGATCATTATACATTTTTGTACTACCCGGGTGAACAGATAACTGACTACTGTGATCTTCGTTCAAAATCATCTGAATCAACTTTAAATTTCTCAGGACACATATTCAATTTTTGAATCTCAGACAACCATCAGCATCAACTCTGAACTTTGAATTAGCATCTGAATCACATTGTGCTCGTTTTGCTAACAAATCATCAACTTTTTGAGCGTCAAAAATTTGTTGAACAAATAACGGTCTTTCTTTTAATTCAGCTATTATCGAACCATCATCAGACATATCATAGCACGTAAAGAAAATATTGATTTTCAGCTTAGAGCATCAGCAACAACATTAGCCTTCCCCGGATGGTAGTCAATTACAGGCTTATAGTCTTTTAGCAATTCTAACCATCGGCGTTGTCTCAATTCTATGGATCCCCTTATTAGGTTTCACCCTAATCTGGCAAAATCTTGTCACCCTATGTCTAGGTGCACAATCAACCCTGCTTAATTCTGACGAATGTACTCTTAGACAGGATTTATTCCTCCTCTGAATAAGAGCTTATCTTGAATCAGTATCCTGGGAGATCAAAACAAGAATTAAGAACACATAATTAAGAACAAGTTAAATATTTATCATAAAATTCAAAAAATAATAACAAGATTGGTCTTAGGTTTATTCCCCTTACGTATTTAGGGGATTTAGTTCATAAATAAATAAGAAAACATCTCAGAATAAAAAAGAATACAAAACATAAAAAAAAACCCAAAACTCTTGAAGGGGAAATTGAGGAGAGATCTTTAGTCTTGATGATGAATCCGGCTTCTGAGATGGATCAATCAGCTTCCTTGGAGTAATTCCTTACTTCCTATTCTGTGTGTCTTCTTTCTTCCTCATCTAGGGTGTATTTATAGGCTTTAGAATGCCTAAGAGCTCTCAAAAGTGGCCTTTTCCGAATTGGACTCAACTTGGGCTCGATAGGAACATGCCCATGTGACACCCCCGTGTGCGATTATTTCAGGTCGTGTTCTAGCTGTTAGAATGGAACTAGCGTGTGTTCTACCCGTATGAGTCGTGCTTTGATTCTGCCAAATTGACACGGTCGTGTGGGATGCCCATGTGTGGAAGTCCAAGCCGTGTTGGTTTCGTACTTTGGCCCATTTTCTTCATTTTTCTCCCGTTTCTCATTCCTTTTGCTCTCCTATGTTCTCCTAAGTACAAAACCAGAAATTAAAGCATTAGAAGCATCAAATTCACCATTTCTAAGGAGAAATCATCCATAAAATGCAGTAAAAATGGGGTAAAAATATGTATAAATTACGGTTTATCAAATACCCCCACACTTAAGCATTTGCTTGTCCTCAAGCAAAATTCTCAACTTATAATCAAAATAAATTCTTCTCAATTTATAATTTCTATTGATAATATCTCAAAATAAGCCACAAGTAATCATATATTGAGAATTCAACTCAAAGAACATCAAAGTTTCAAACACTCCAAGTTTACCATTTTCTTCTAAAAACATAGGTGGCTCCCTTCGTCTAGGTAATTACCTTGAATTCAAAATGTCACATAGTTTTACATCCTTACTAAAGATTCACTCAAATCACTCAAGGTATTTAAGGATAATAAATGAAGCACTCATTAGTCAATATATGAAAGTTATTACCATAGGCTTGCATGAAAATCAAATCTCCACCACTATAATTTAAGATGATACATCAATCAAAAGGTCTTTAGAGGGTTGTAATGAGGCTTGGTTAGGGGGTGTGGTCATAATTTGAAAGAAAGGGTTAGAATCGAGATTGATTTGGAAAATTACTTAACTAGAAAAAGATTTAATCATCACTCGCATACAACAGAGCTTTTCTCAGAAAATGGAATTTAACTTCTTTAGCTCAGAAGATTACTACTATTAAGATGTATACACTTTTTTTAAGAACAAGTTAAATAACATAGACTAACTATTAAGAACAAGACATAGGTAAGCAATTTATTCAACTCAAATCTCGACAAAAATAGGGATTAATTTAGGGGATTTCAACAATAATGGGTTAAGGGTTAATATTAAAGGTAATACAAGAAATGGCTTGTTAGGCTCAAGGGGGTTTACTAGGGGTTAATCATGGAGGTAGGTTTTTCATGGCATGAATGGGTTAATCCTAAGTGCCTTAATTATTTTGACATATCAAATCAAATGGTGTGGTCTTGACATGCATAATCAAACAAGTTCTAGAATAATAGTTCGATATTGACGCACTCAAAGCAATAATAAAAGTGAGCATGAAAGAATTAATAGATGCTCAAAAAGCTCAAAAATCTCACAAAAATTATGGCTTAATGTTTAAAACTTATGAATTCTAACTCAAAGTAATACCTAACTTTAGGGAAACAACTTAAGATTTTAAATTCTTAAAAATCAACTTATCATGCTTGATTCTCTAATGTCTTAAATTTTAAACAATCAATGCATAAATCCCTATGTTTTAATTCAAGTTATATCAATCAAAATCATAAATCAATCAAAATTTATCCTAAATACGATATGAGAGATTTCTAAGAGAACAAGGCAGTCATTCAGGGATTTTTTTGATAATGAAATAAATAGCCCCCCACACTTAAGATGTACATTTCCCTCAATGTACAAATATAGATATTAGAATATAAAAATAAGATAGGGAGAGAAGTGAAACTTCCTGTATGATGAATTCCTCGAACTGGAGCTTTGGAGAGTAATTGGTATGAGAGTGGAGGAAGATACTCCGGTAGTGGTAGAGGTTCATTAGTCCATAAGTCTTGTGCCAAAAGAATATTATATCTAGTGGTAGCTATGGTCGTGGTCAAACAGGACATGGAAGTTATGGAGAACCTTTCCCGGTGGAGTTTTTAGTTCCTATGCGATGATGAGCTTAAGAGCTCTATATAACTGTGATAAAATCAGGAACTTTTTAGGGGATATTAGGAAGAATAATTACTCATAAAGAAATAACCGAAATTGATAATTAAAAATAAAATTCTAAAATCTAATAAAAATAAAAAGTAGTTTTAATAAAAATTAAAAACATAAAATAATAAATAAATGCTTTTAAACATCTTCATCGCTGGATGGTTCGCGAGGTGTGACTAGCGATGAGATGTGGAGGTGCTGACAAATCTGCTGCAGAGTGTCATCAATGTTGTCAAATCGTTGAAAACACTGCTGCTTGAACCGAGTGAGGCGCTCAGAGATGTTAGCATATGAAGCCGTCGCAGGAGCTGGACGAGACGGTGGTCGTGGCTGAGTTGGTGGGTCCTCGTACTGTAGAGGTACATCATTAGGAATGTCCTCGTAGGCCTCCACCTCGGTAGATTGGGCGAGATGGTATTGAGGAGGATAGGTTCCTTGGTGCTTTTCGATCATCGTCATGCTAAGCATGCTCGAGATGCCTTATGGAGACATCTGGCCAATGAGGGTTAAGGATGATTCTTGGGTCACGGTGTCAAGGAGCCCAAAGTGTCGAGCCAATCGAGTCACGTAGGGGCAGATGGAGATGACCCCCTTTCTATGCCGCTCTGTTTGGTGCTGAATCGCGAGGGTGATGAAATAGGCAAGGTTGATGACGTGCCCGTGCGACATACACCATGAAAAGTAGGTGTCGTGAGTGTTGATGACGCCAGTGCTCTCTCGCCTTCCTATAATCATGTGAGCCAAAATGGTTGTAGGTACCTCAGGGATGGTGGGAAAACTGATGCCTTAGAGCGGCTGGGATTGTAGGAGGCCGCACCAGGGGCCAAAGTGTGCCAGCACTTCGAATGAGAAAAGTGTAGTGGCAAGTGAGAGCATGTAGTTTGTTCTCCTCCTTGAAATCCTTCGTATATAAGCCCAGCACCGTACCGAACTCTGGGACGCTGAACTGGCAAATTAATCCGCCTAGGCAAAATTGGACCGTGCCTGGATCATTGTAGTTTGTGATTATGGTCTGAAGATGGAATGTTGAGCATAGTTCCATCATGAGCTCGAGGTATGGTGGCTCGATGATCCCAAAGAATAGCTCCCAAGGGTCGATGGTTAGGAGGGCCCGAATCACATCAGCCAACTGAACTTGTTCTACGGTAGCCCAGTTGATATAGCAGCCCGCAATTAATGGTCGGGCCCGAAGTATTTGGATAAGTTCTTCCTGAGGCCCACGAGGGAACTGCAGGAGAGGATGACGAATTTTCGTGGTTGGACCCACGGAAGATTACGCTCCCTTCCGTTTCTTGGAAGCGGGAATGGTGATTTTTTTTCCTCATAAAGATGACATGATACCTGCAATCAAAACCATTAATTCATCTTGAGGAATGATCAAAGTAAAATGAAGACAAATTGTAAATAACAATCATAATTTCAGCAACTACTAAGACTAACAAGTTAATTAAAGCAATCAATTGTATGGCGTAAAAATGGCAACGAATTTCATGGAATGCAACATGTGTAATGGATGAAAAATGTAATCACTAAATGCATGATTAAGTCTATTATTCTAATCATGAATATTTACTTCTAACTAATCAAATAAAGTAGAGAAATCATATAAAGAGTAAGAATTTTAACATGAAAAAGATAATAACTTATGCTATGAATAAAATGTGAGTGATAGAAAGATGAAAATAATCATGGAAAATGCATAGTATTATGATAACTAACATGAAAAATGAGTACAATTAAAGGGAAAAAAGTAAACAAATGCTAGAAAAGGGAGAATGAGCGGCAAAAATGGAGTTGGATGCGGCACACGGGCGTGGCGGGGAGGTCGTGTGGACTTGCAGCGGCTAGGCTTAGGGTTTTTGGATGGGGAAGACAATGAATAGTGTAGGGATTTTATAGATTTTAGGGCACACGGCCAGGTAACACGCCCGTGTTCCCCAATTTCAACTCGTATGATTCGCGAATTTCGAATTTGGGCGCGTCTGCATTTAGTACACGCTTGTGTTCCTTGGGCGTGGGTGCACACGATCGTGTCTGCTGTTGTTCGCTTCTCTCATGCCCATGTATGTAGACCCATGCCCGTGTCAATCTAACAAGTTAAACCACGGGTGTGAGACACGGGCGTGTCTCACACCCGTGCTGTTTTAACAGGTTTGCCTATGGTTCTTCCACACGGGCATCTTGTATGCCCGTGTTGTTTTGGCAGGCTCGACCACGGCCATACTGCACGGCCGTGGCATTTTATCGTAGCCTGTTTTTACGGAAATCTTTGCCCTATTATCACACGGCCCTAAGCACGCCCGTATGCTTACCCGTGTCTCTGTGGAAAACCTGTATTCAAGAGCTCCGCTAGTAAGTTAGGTGTTGAAGATTAAATTTTAAAGAAGTTAATACAGTTAATGCTCGGGTTGCCCCTCCCAAGAAGTGCTTATTTATAGTCTAAGCTCGACTTACCTCTCTGTTGAGTGATCATGGTGGTTTGAGGAGTTTATACTCCTCTTTCCTACTATCAATCTCATTAAATAAGGTTTTAAATGGGTGTTGTTTGCCTTAAAAGTGTTGAACTTGGGGTGACTTACCTCAACTGTACCAAATGAAAAATACTAAGTACCGTAATAGGGATTTTTTCATCCGGTTTGGCAGTGACAATGTGAGGATCTGCGGCATCTAATAAGACTTTATCGCCAACCTTAAGTTGATTTGGAAATCGTGTGTTCTTGGTTTATGAGTCCGCCATTCATCTAGCTCCTCAATTTTTAGCCTTCGTTCTTCATGAATAGGTCCGTGACTATTATTTAAGAATGGCTCATGTACTCCCTTCAAACTCATTTCCTGCAAAGTAGGTTGTACCATATTGTCAGTTTTAGTAGAATAGGTTAAACGATCACCTTTAATTTTCGATATGTTGCCAGAATTACAAGCTTGAAGGGTGATTGTTTTGTCTCCCACACGGAGTGTGAGATCACCTATGCCAACATCAATAATTGTTTTAGCAGTTGCTAAAAAGGGCCTTCCTAGAATTAAAGGAGTGTTACTATCCTCTTCTATGTCTAGAACAATGAAGTCCACGGGAAATATAAATTTATCGATTTTAACTAGCACATCTTCAATAATACCCCTAGGGAATCTTATAGTTTTATCTGCTAATTGAATTCTCATCCTAGTCTGTTTGGGTTTCCCGAGACCTAGTTGCTTGAACATTTTGTAGGGTATAACGTTAATACTAGCCCCTAAATTAGCTAATGCATTATTAACATCTAAACTACCAATTAAGCAAGGAATTGTAAAACTCCCTAGATCGTTTAGTTTGTTTGGTAGTTTATTTTGGAGAATAGTTGAGCAAAGTGTGTTTAGCTCCACAAGCGACGCCTCATCCAACTTCCGCTTATTTGCTAAAAGCTCCTTTAAGAGTTTAAGTAATTTACCAAATTGTTCATCTGAGCGGTCTTTCTTTGTCGCGTTGGGGTTGATTTGTTTTTATTATGACCTACCTCACCTTGACCTTTGCTTACCACAGTTTCTTGCCTCAGTTCTGGTTCAAGCTCAACGACTCCTCCATCATCTTGAATATAAATTGCGTTGAGCTGTTCCCTTGGGTTGGGTTCGGTATTACTTGGCAAGCTACCTTGTGGTTGTTTGGAGATTAGTTTGGAAAGCTGGCCTATCTGAGTTTCGAGCCCTTGGATTAACGCTTGTTGATTTTTAAGTGTCGTTTCGATGTTCTGAAAACGAGTTTCTGATACCAACATAAACTTTGAAAGCATCTCTTCAAGGTTCGGTTTTTTTCCTATTGATAGGGTGGTTGTTGGTAGCCTGGGGGTAGGCGCTGATTTCCTTGGCCTCCCCATGAGAAATTTGGGTGGTTCCTTTAACCTGCATTATAAGTGTTACTATATGGATTGTTTTGAGGTCGAGGATTATTACCCATGTAATTTAATTGCTCGATATCCATGTTGTGGCCATAAGGTTGGTATTCCGAATGGTTTGTTCCACCTCCACTTGCTTCGCATTGCGTTACTAGGTGAGCCTATGAAGAACTAAAAAAACCATTAATTTTCTTATTCAAGAGTTCTACCTGATTAGAGACAATGGTGACCGAATCGACGTTATAAACACCGGCTATTTTTGTTGGCTTTGTCCTCATCACTTGCCACTAATAGTTATTCAATGACATCTCCTCTATGAACTCATAAGCATCTTCAGGTGTTTTATTATTGATGGTTCCGCCAGTAGCTGCATCAACCATTTACCGAGTCGAAGGATTCAGGCCATTATGGAATGTTTAAACCTGAAGCCAAAGCGGTAACCCATGGTGAGGGCACCTTCTCAAAAGGTCCTTGTATCTCTCCCATGCATCGTAGAATGTTTCTAAATCCATCTGCACAAAAGAATAGATATCATTACGTAATTTAGCCATTTTAGCCGGGGGAAAATATTTTAGTAAAAATTTTCGGTCATTTGTTCCCAAGTAGTAATTGATCCTCATGGTAATGAGTTCAACCACTGTTTAGCTTTGTTCCTCAATGAGAAAGGGAATAACCAAAGATGAATGGCATCGTCAGAAACGCCATTAATTTTAAATGTATCGCACAGTTCCAAAAAGTTTGCTAAGTGAGCGTTGGGATCTTCATCCTACAAACCATCAAACTGAACAAACTGTTGTATCATTTGAATTGTGTTAGGCTTCAGCTTAAAAGTATTTGCAGCTACAGCAGGTCAAACTATGCTTGATTCAGTTCCTGTTAAAAAAGGTTTAGCATAATCATACATAGTGCGTGGAGCAGGATTTGATTAGCCGCAACTGCAGGAGGTAGCTAATTGTCTTGGTTTTCAGCCATCTCTTCGGTTGGGGATTGAGTATCGTCTTCTTGCTCATTCTCTTTGTATCTTAGGCTTCGCCTTATTTCGCTTTGGTTTCTGTGAACTGTGCGATCGATTTCTTCGTCAAAAAGTAGTGGTCCTGACGGGTTTCTTCTAGTCATAAACTATAAAAACCTATCTGAAGAAAGAAAAAGAAAATTAGTAAATTAGAATAAAATTAAAAATAAAATTAGATTGCAAGAAAAATAAATGGCTAAAGTAATAAAAATTGAGTGTTCCTAATATTTTAGTTCCCTTCAAACGGCGCCAAAAACTTGATCGCGTGATTTCGTGATAAGTTTTAAATATTTATAATTAATCGTTCTTGAAATTAACTATTATCACGATGTAGGCAAGTGTACCTATCGAACAGTAGTAAAGTTTTAGCAAGGCCGGATTGTCGAACCCAAAGGAACTAAAAGTAATAATAATGACTGTCTTTTTATTATCTAGCCTAGGAATAAAGAGGTTTTGTTTTAACTAACTAATTATCTAAACTAAGAACTCACAGAGAATATAATTACGGAATTTCTTTTGGGAAAATCGATTGAATTAAGACAATACCTAAGGAAAAATCCACCTAGACTGCACTTGTTATTCTGGCACCGAATTGGACGATTTATTCATTTAACTTGTTCCGTAGAGATCCCTAAGTTATGTTATTATCCCTATTCAAGACTAATAACGTCTAATCCCTAGATTGAATAATTGAGACCTTTCTTTAATTAACACCGTAGGGTTGCATTAACTCGATCTATGAATCCCCTTATTAGGTTTCACCCTAATCCGGCAAAATCTTGTCACCCTATGTCTAGGAGCGCAATCAACTCCACTTAATTATGATAAATGTACTCTTAGACAGGATCTATTCCTCCTCTGAATAAGAGCTTATCTTGAATCAGTATTCTGGGATATCAAAACAAGAATTAAGAACACATAATTAAGAACAAGTTAAATATTTATCATACAATTCAAAAATTAATAACAAGATTCATCTTAGGTTTCATTCCCTTTAGGTATTTAGGGGATTTAGTTCATAACTAAATAAGAAAACATCTCAGAATAATAAAGAATACAAAACATAAAGAAAACCCAAAACTCTTGAAGGGGAAATTGAGGAGAGATCTTCAGTCTTGATGATGAATCTGGCTTCTGAGATGGATCAATCGGCTTCCTTGGAGTAATTCCTTACTTCCTATTCTATGTGTCTTCTTTCTTCCTCCTCTAGGGTGTATTTATAGGCTTTAGAATGCCTAAGAGCTCTCAAAAGTGGCCTTTTCCGAATTGGACTCAACTTGGGCTCATTACGAACATGCCCGTGTGACACGCCCGTATGCGATTATTTTAGGTCGTGTTCAAGCCTGTTATACTGGCACGGGCGTGTGTTGTACCCGTGTGAGTCGTGATTCAATTCTGCCAAATTAACACGACCGTGTGGGATGCCCTTGTGAGGAAGTCCAGGCCATGTTGATTTTGTACTTTGGCCCATTTTCTCTGTTTTTGGCCCGTTTCTCGTTCCTTTTGCTCTCCTATGCTCTCCTAAGTATAAAACATGAAATTAAAGCATTAGGAGCATCAAATTCACCAATTCTAAGGAGAAATCATCCATAAAATGCGTTAAACATGGGATAAAAATATGTATAAATTATAGTTTATCAGTGAATTTACAAAAACTCAGTGTGTAATCCCTTATTAACAAACAGTCAAACATATACTGAGCGAATACATTCTGAGCCTAAGCCCATATCAGTAATAGGGACAATATCAGTTAGGGCCTTATCCCTTCACAGTAATAGTATCAGTGGGGCCTAAGACCTTTACAGAACCAGTACAATATGCAATCAGAAAATCCTACCCAATCCAGCCTCTACACACCATCTCCGTATCAACCCTACACACCATGTGGGGATAAAATCAACCCACCCATCCCTACTCACCAAGTAGCACTAGTTGCAGCACTAAAACAGTATTTGCTGCAGAGCTGCCAGTAATAGGCTTATAGCCTTTCAATACACTTCCTCCAATATCATATATCCCACCCCATGCAATGCAACATAATATAAATGTATATACAATAAAGATGGCAAGCTCAAACAGTCATACATCACATAGGGTATATCAGTCATTTACCTCATAAGGGTATAACAATTATTTCATCAAATTAGGGTCTAGGTATACTTACCGACCTAACAGTAGGTCCACAGTCTCTCAGCAACCCGTGTAACCTTGACACTCAAACAGTGAAAATGGGCCCAAAGCCCAAAATATGGCCCATGTAGGCCCACACGATTGTGTGGCCCACAAAGCCTAAAAATGGCCTTGGTCATGCAAGCTACACAGCCTGGCCCAACAATCTCCACACGTCCGTGTGGTTTACCCATGTGGGCCCACAAGCCTGTGGGGCCCAGACGGCCAATTTTGGCCCAACATGGCCCAAAATGACCTAAGCCCATGAAAACGCTCATGGTGGCCTCTACGATCAAACGTCTATGTTTTACGCATTCAGATTACCACACGAGCAAGTGCACGCTCGTATAGTGCCAATAGTCGTGTTTTTCAGCTTTTATCGGTCTATAGTTGGGCAGTGTTTACACACCTGTTTGGATTCCTGGTACAAATGATCCTGAAATGATTCACACCTAAAACACAAGACAAGTTCATGACCAACGTTAGTCATGTTTAATACAATAATCCATCAATTCATATTCAGGGGTGCTCATTAAAGCACATAATCGGGAAACCCTCTCTCAAGCCATATAATAGAAAGCTCATGTGAGCCATGTAACGGGAAGCTTATCCGGCCTATATAATAGGAAGCTCACACAGTTCTATAATCAAGAAGTTTACAAAGAAATTTAAATTAAGAAGCTCACGAAGAGCCTATCGGGAAGCTCACAAAGAGCCATATAACGAGAGCTCCAGATAGCCATATATCGGGAAGTTCAATGGAGCAATATCGGGAAGCTCCGGAGAGGCATATAACAGGACACTCATAAAGAGCTACGGTATGTCTGCAACACATGCAGGATCACTGCCGATCAGGATGCTTGCAGGAACCATATAATTGGAAGCTTGAGAGGGTCAATAATAGGATGCTCGTAAGAGTTTTGGTGTGTCCGCAACACATGCAGGACCACAACCAATAGGGAAATCCTGTATCCATCGAATTTCATTTATTCATACGAGACTTATCATTTATCGGGCATTATCAGATATGTATTCAATTTCATATGCATGACAACTACATAATTCTAATACATAACATTCAATCAACCATATAAATGTACAAATTTAGTTACACGAACTTACCTCAATAAATGTTCGTGTACGTAAAATCTACTAATCTGACATTTTCTCTTTTTAAGGACAAGATTCGTCTCCTCGCATCTTTTTAGTACCTTAGCCAAATTACTCAAACAAACATCATAAGTGTTACCAAAAATAGAAAAATCATCCATAAAAGCCTTAACAAAATTTTCAGTTATATCAGTGAAAATTGTCATCATACGTTGCTAAAATGTGACAAGTGCATTACATAAGCTGAAAGGCATTCACCTAAAACCAAATGTATCATATGGGCAACTAAAAGTAGTTTTATGTTGGTCTTTCGGGGCTACAATTGTTTGGTTGTATCCCAAATATCCATTTAAAAAAATAGTAAAATTTGTTATCTTCTAGTCGATCTAACATCTGATCCTTAAAAGGAAATGAAAAATGATCTTTACGAGTGGCTTTGTTCAATTTTTTGTAGTCAATAAATATTCTCCAACCCATGAAAATTCTCATCAGGATTCACTCATTGCATTCATTTTCGACAATCGTGATTCCACATTTCTTTGGTACACATTGTACTAGACTTACCCAAGTACTATCTGAGATGGGGTGTAACACCCCGTACCCGAGTCCGTCGCCGGAGTCAGACACGAGAGGTTTGCAGACTTAAATCACTTCTTTGCACAATCCATTTTAAAATTTTCCAGGCAGTTGGCTAACTGCGTTACTGTCACCTTAAAAATTATATCTTGAGTTTCACAACACAAAAATCAGTTTCGTAATTTTTCCCTGAAACTAAAACTCATATGCCCATCTACATATTTTTTTCTAGAATTTTTGGTCGGGCCAATTAGTACAGTTTATTAGTCAAAGTCTCCCATGTTACAGGGATCGACGACACTGACCTTTGCGCATTACAACTTGGATATCTCCCTGCACAGAGATTCAATACTGATGCCGTTTGTTTCTATAGAAACTAGACTCAGAGAGTAATCTATAAATATATGGCATGACTCCTAATTGTCTCTGGTTAATTTATAATGAATTTCCAAAGTCGGAATAGGAAATCCAGAAACCGTTCTGGCCCTGTCTCACGAGAACCTGAATATCTCTTAACATACTGTCCATATGATTGTTTCGTTACTTTCCTATGAAAATAGATTCATCAAGGTTCGTTTACATAATTTATTCACTATTTAATTTCATTCCTACTATTTTTAGTGATTTTCCAAATCTACATCACTGCTGCTGTCTGCATCTGCCTTTAAGGTAGACTTTACCTATTTCATAGTTTCCATGATTCAACTAGCCCTTTTAGCATAAATAGCACAAATTATGATAGTGATTAACCATTCCCATGGCCAATCCTTGTTAAGCATATCCACACCTCTCAATAACCATATCCATACCAAATGATTATAACATTATACTCAAAACATATATAAGCCATTTTCGCATGGCTATCCAAAATTATACAAGTCCAAAGGGTCCATGACCCACAACAAAAAGGGTAGTCCTATACATGCCATTTCGAAGTTCAATCAAAATTGTACCAAAAGGGGGCTTTGATAGTGTGGGCGACTTCGACTTCAAAATCCCGAGTCCGATAGCTGAAGAACCAAAATCTATAAAACAAAGAATCAAAGAGACGGAGTAAGCAATTTATGCTTAGTAAGTTTTGAGCAAGGGATTCCAGCACAACAAAAGTATAGCATTCATATAGCTAAACGGATAATTTCATATGCACAAATTTTCAATATCATACTTACTTCACATTACCAACCCTTTTATTCATACACAAAGATCAACTTAGCCAAAGGCCGATAGCTCATTTATCAACTGAGCGAATACTTATTTGTAAGGGCTCAACTAATTCAAAGCACATACGAAACATACCTCAATGTTGGGATGTTACAAGCATATTAACTGAAATTTTTACAGCAAGATCATTCATTCCCAAATCACGTACCTTCAGAATTTAACCGGATATAGCTACTCGTTCAAATGCCTTCGGGACATAGCCCGGTTATAGTAACTCGCACAAATGCCTTCGGATCTTAGTCCGGTTATAGTAACTCGCACAAATGCCATCGGGACTTAACCCGGATTTAGTAACTCGCACCAATGCCTTCGGATCTTAGTCCGGATATGGTCACTTAGCACAAAGCCTTCGGGACTTAGCCCGGACATCATTCGAATAACCATGCACATTTAACAATAAATCATGTCACATTCATATTTCATTTTCATTACCCAAGCTCAAACACAAGACACTTATCACATTTACAATTTCGGCTCAATGGCCACATATATGAGCATGATTTTGATTTACTTAAGACATAATCTAATCGAATCATAATTTAAGTCCCATTACTCAAAAACTTACCTCGGATGTTGTCGAACGATTCCGATGGCTATTCGACCACTTTTTCCTTCCCTTTATCGGATTTAGTTCCCCTTTGCTCTTGAGCTTAATTAAACAAATAAATTGATTTAATCATTTGAGCATCGGAAAGAGGAACACAAGGCACTTAGCCCATATTTATACATTAGACATTAAAGTCACATATGTACGGAATCATGAATCAAACTCAACATTTTAGCTAATTTTCCCCCTTGGCCGAATTTTCTAAACCAAGACAAAAGCATCAATATGCTTGCCTCTAACCGAATACATGCAACACCAATCTTCTTCCTATGGCCGAATATGCATGTCTATGTTGAGGCCGATTATATACTTAATACCACACATAAATGGCATACATTTTACTAACTAATGCATTACATATTATAACTCAATACGCATCCATCATTTACTCCATAACTAAACCACCACCATATATAAACATATACCTTGGGATGATATATATATATGTACCATACCAATACATCATGTGCAAATATATATATATGCAAGAGCCGAATCACAAGGCTGATTATAGCCATCTCATATATTTTCATCCCATACCCGAATGCACAAGTACATTATAATAGCTTCCAACTTAATTCATCGTAAATTTCCCTTTATTTTTTTTCATGGCCGAATGCTCCTTCTACACCATTTACCTTCACAAAGCATGAAATTCATCGTCCAACTTACAAGCTTACAATCTCATGAAGTTTAACCTCATAGTACCTATCAAACTCTCACTCATTAGCTTCTATCATAAACCTCCAACAACACCAAATAAACATATACTTCGTGGGTCTATGGTAGAACCAAGAAAGGAACTCATAGATATCAAGATGTGAGCAACTACCATTATTCATCTAAGTTTAGCATGAAACACAATCATCACCCTTATTAATCTTTTATAGCCGAAAACCATACTCATCCCCAAAATCGAAATTTCAACATGGTTTACAAAAATCACTTGATAACTCACTCAATATCAACTAAAATTTCAAAAGCTAGTACAAACTTCCTTACCTTAATAGTGACCTAAGATGACCGATTGCTTCACTCCCTTCTTCTTCCTTTCAATTCGGCCAAGAAGAACCAAAGAACACAACTTGTTTTTCTTTCTTCCTTAGAACATTCGGCCAAGGGAAATGAAGAAAGATGGACACTTTTTTTTTTGTTTTTTCTTTCTAGTTTCGGCAAAATGGGGGGGGAACAACCACACACTTTTTTTTTTGTTTTCATCATATTCCCTTTCATTATTTTATGCCCATGCTCCTTATTTTATCATACTTCCCATGAAACACTAACTCAACATGTTTATGACATGTTCTTGCCCATCACACTTGGTCTACCATGCTTGTCATGGCCGGCCACTACAATTAGGGGGGGAAATTGACATGCAAGTCCCCCCTTTTTATTTCATGCACTAATAGATCCTTATGCTTTGACCTATCACATTTCAAAATTTTCTCACATAAGTCCTATTTACTAAAATTCACCTACAATTAAACAAAATTCAAACACGAAATTTTCACACATGCACATGTACATATAATGAGCATCAATTATGACGGTTAATTATTTTTATGACTCGGTTTAGCGGTCCCGAAACCACTTCCCGACTAGGGTCAATTTTGGGCTGTCACAACTCTCCCCCACTTAAGAAATTTTCGTCCCCGAAAATCTTATCGGTAAATAGGTTTGGGTATCGTTCTTTCATCGAGCTCTCGGTTTCCCAAGTAGCTTCCTTGATCCCGTGTTTGAGCCATAACACCTTTACTAGCGGAACCCTTTTGTTTCGCAACTCCTTCACTTCACGAGCTAAGATACGCATCGGTTCTTCTTCGTAACTCTTATCGGCTTGAATTTCAACCTCTGATGGGCTAATTATGTGCGATGGATCAGATCTATAGCGTCGAAGCATCGAAACATGAAAGACGTCGTGGATCTTTTCAAGTTCAGGGGCAAAATCAATCGATACGCAATTGGACCAACTCGTTCGGAGATTTCGTACGGCCCAATGAATCTCGGACTCAACTTGCCCTTACGGCCAAATCTGAGTACCTTTTTCCAAGGCGAAACTTTAAGAAACACTTTATCTCCCACCTGATATTCAATGTCTTTTCGTTTTAAATCTGCATACGATTTCTGACGATCTGTGGCTGCCTTCAGACTTTCACGGATTACCTTTACTTTCTGTTCGGCATCTTTAATCAAATCAACTCCGAAAATTTTACTTTCACCGAGCTCGGTCCAAAACAATGGTGTACGGCATTTACGACCGTACAAAGCCTCGTAAGGCGCCATCTTAATACTTGATTGAAAACTATTGTTGTAAGCGAATTCAATCAAAGGTAAATACCGTTCCCATGAACCACTAAACTCGAGGATGCAACATCTCAACATATCCTCAAGTATCTGAATTATCCGCTCGGATTGACCATCGGTTTGTGGATGAAAAGCGGTGCTAAAATGCAGCTTGGTACCCAAAGCTTCTTGCAATTTCTTCCAAAATCACGAGGTGAATCTCGGATCTCTATCCGACACGATAGAAATAGGTACCCCGTATAATCTCACAATCTGAGAAACATACAATTCAGCTAGTTTATCCAATGAAAAATCCGTACGCACGGGGATAAAGTGAGTCGACTTAGTCAGTCTATCGACAACAACCCAAATCGCATCTTTTTTACTTGCTGACAATGGCAGTCCGGACACAAAGTCCATTGTGACTAGATCCCATTTCCACTCGGGTATCATGATCGGCTGAAGTAATCCTAAAGGCACTTGATGTTCCGCTTTCACTTGTTGACATATTAAACATCTCGAAACAAAGTCAGAGATGTCTCGTTTCATACCATGCCACCAAAACTGACGTTTCAAATCGTTGTACATTTTCGTACTCCCCGGGTGAATTGACATTCGGCTACAATGGGCTTCGTTCAGAATCATCGAAATGAGTTTTGAATTTCTTGGAACACACAACTGACTTCTGAACCTCAAACAATCGTCATCATCAATTTGAAATTCGGATTCCATATTCGGAACACATTCAGCCCGTTTTGCAACCAATTCATCGTCGACTTTCTGAGCTTCACGAATTTGACGAATCAATAATGGTTTGGCCTTTAATTCAGCTACTAACACATTGTTGGGTAGAACAGACAAGTGCACATTCATCGCTCGTAAAGCAAACAGTGATTTCTGGTTTAAGGCGTCTGCAACCACATTAGCCTTTCCCGGGTGGTAATCAATGACAAGCTCGTAATCTTTCAACAACTCTAGCCAACGTCTTTGTCGCAGATTTAAGTCTCTTTGAGTCATCAAATATTTGAGACTTTTGTGATCCGAAAATACATGGCACTTTTCACCAAATAAGTAATGTCGCCATATTTTTAAAGCAAATACGATGGCAGCTAGTTCAAGATCATGGGTCGGATAATTTTTCTCATGTGGCTTTAATTGTCTCGACGCATAGGCCACCACTCGACCTTCTTGCATCAATACGCAACCCAACACAAGTAGGGATACGTCACTATAAATGACAAACTCTTTGCCTGATTCAGGTTGCACTAAAATTGGAGCTTCAGTCAAATAAGTTTTCAGTTGATCGAAACTTTTCTGACATTTCTCCGTCCATTCGAACTTAACATCCTTTTGAAGTAGCTTCGTCATTGGTGTGGCTATCATCGAGAAACCTTTGACAAATCGTCGGTAATAACCGGCGAGCCCCAGGAAGCTCTGAACTTCGGTAATATTTCTTAGAGGCTTCCAGTTAAGTATGGCTGAAATTTTGCTCGGGTCAACTCGAATACCCGATGCGGATACCACATGACCCAAGAAGCTAACCTCTCTTAACCAGAACTCACACTTACTGAACTTAGCATATAACTGCTTATCCCGCAAAATTTGCAACACTAGTCTCAGGTGCTCAGCATGTTCGGTCTTATCTCTTGAATAGACCAAGATGTCATCAATGAACACAACTACGAACCGATCCAAATATGGTCTGAAGATCTGATTCATCAAATCCATAAATACCGCAGGGGCATTAGTGAGCCCAAACGGCATCACTAAGAACTCGTAGTGACCATATCTCGTTCTGAAGGCAGTTTTGGGTATGTCCGAATCTCGAATTCGCAACTGATAATAGCCCGATCTCAAATCTACTTTTGAGAACACTGAGGTTCCCTTCAGTTGGTCGAACAAATCATCGATACGCGGTAACGGATATTTGTTCTTTATTGTCACTTTATTCAGCTGACGATAGTCAATGCACAACCTCATGGTTCCGTCCTTCTTTTTCACGAACAATACTGGTGCACCCCAAGGTGAGAAACTTGGTCAAGCGAAACCTCTATCCTTCAATTCTTGCAACTGAGCTTTCAACTCTTTTAACTCGGTTGGTGCCATACGATACGGAGCTATCGAAATCGGCATAGTCCCAGGTACAATCTCAATACCAAACTCTATCTCCCGAACAGGTGGTAAACCCGGTAATTCTTCAGGAAAAACATCCGGGTATTCACAAACCACCGGCACAGATTCGGGTTTCTTTTCTAATTCTTTGTCATCAAGTACATACGCAAGGTATGCTTCGCACCCTTTTCTTACATATTTCTGGGCCAACATTGAGGATATTACAGCTGGCAACCCCTTTAAGTCCGTAGACTCAACTCGGATTATCTCGTTATTTGCGCACCTTAAATCAATAGTCTTTCTTTTGCAATTCACAACCGCATCATGCGCGGTCAACCAATCCAAACCAAGAATAACATCAAATTCATCAAACGGAAAAAGCATCAAGTCCACCGGAAAACAGGAACCTCGAATTACTAGGGGACATTTTTTACACACTTTGTCGACAAGCACGTAACGACCCAAGGGATTTGACACCCGAATTACGAACTCAATAGACTCAATAGGTAAAGTCTTACTGGATGCTAAGGTTTCACATATGTAAGAATGAGTAGAACCGGGGTCAATCAAAGCAATTACATTAGTATCAAAGAGAGTAAAAGTACCGGTAATAACATTAGGCGAAGAAGCATCCTCGCGGGCACGTATAGCATAAGCTCTAGCAGGCACGCGAGCCTCGGATCTGGTCGTAGCATCTCTAGATCCTCTCTGACCACCGCTAGCATTGCCCGTATTTCTAGATGGTCTACCTCGAGCAGTGGTAGCACCCGGTTTCCCACTCTGATTTACATTCTGTTCAGACAACCTCGGGAAATCTTTAATGAAGTGGTCAACTGATCCACACTTGTAACAGGAGCGGTCATGGAATCTACAACTCCCCGAATGCCATTTACCGCAATATCGACATTTCGTTCTGTCTCGACGTTCATTCCCAACACTGGCGACCGAAGTGCCTCGTGTACCCGCAGGGGGTCGATCCTGGCCCACATCATCTCGAAATTTCTTCGATGCCTGATGAAGAGAATTTCCCGAAGATCTTTTACGAAACTCTCCAGTTCCCACATCAACTTTTTGTTTTTCTTTTCTAAGCTCTTCGGCTTTACAAGCTCGCTCGACAAGTACTACGAACTCTAGTATTTCAAGAACGCCAACGAACATTTTTATATCTTCATTCAGCCCATCCTCGAAGCGTTTACACATGATAGCCTCGGACGAAACACATTCCCGAGCGTACCTACTAAGTCTAACAAATTTTTGCTCGTAATCAGTAACTGACATAGAACCTTGCTTAAGCTCAAGAAATTCCTTCCGTTTTTGATCAACAAATCTCTGACTGATATACTTTTTCCGAAACTCAGTTTGGAAAAACTCCCAAGTTACTTGTTCTCGGGGCACAACAGAAGTCAGAGTACTCCACCAATAGTAGGCAGAATCGCGTAGCAAGGAGATAGTACACTTTAGGCATTCATCGGGTGTACAAGATAGCTCATCGAGTACCCGGATAGTGTTTTCCAACCAAAATTCAGCTTGCTCGGCATCGTCGCTATCCGTAGCTTTAAATTCAGTAGCCCCATGTTTTCGGATTCTGTCAACTGGGGGCTTATTTGACCTTATTTGGTTAGTTTCCGGAGGTAGTGTAGGTGCGGGGGTTGTATTAGTCGGGAATGGAGGTTGTGGAACAGCCGTATTAGTTCGAATGTATTGGTTGAACCAATCATTCATCACGCTATAGAAAGCTTGTCTAGCTTCATCATTCGGATTACTAGCATTAGGTTGAGAGTCCGCCGGCGCTGTTCCTTGTGCGGGAGCAGGCACTACACTCTCAAGATCATCAGCTACCGCTCGGTCGGGATCGGGATCCATTACTATAAATAAACACATTTGCAAATGTCAGAAATCACCACACTATCAAATAATCACATAAAATGGCATGTATAGCTAGACCCAACGCATTACGATAGTCCTAGAATCGACTAAACCGTAGCTCTGATACCAATAAAATTGTAACACCCCGTACCCGAGTTCGTCGCCGGAGTCGGACACGAGAGGTTTGCAGACTTAAATCACTTCTTTGCACAATCCATTTTAAAATTTTCCAGGCAGTTGGCTAACTGAGTTACTGTCACCTTAAAAATTATATCTTGAGTTTCACAACTCGAAAATCAGTTTCGTGATTTTTCCGTGAAACTAGACTCATATGCCCATCTACATATTTTTTTCTAGAATTTTTGGTCGGGCCAGTTAGTACAGTTTATTAGTCAAAGTCTCCCATGATACAGGGATCGACTACACTCACCTTTGCGCATTACGACTTGGATATCTCCCTGCACAGAGCTTCAATACTGATGCCGTTTGTTTCTATAGAAACTAGACTCAGAGAGGAATCTATACATATATGGCATGACTCCTAATTGTCTCTGGTTAATTTATAATGAATTTCCAAAGTCGGGACAGGAAATCCAGAAACCGTTCTGGCCCTGTCTCACAAGAACCTGAATATCTCTTAACATACTGTCCATATGATTGTTTCGTTACTTTCCTATGAAAATAGATTCATCAAGGTTCATTTACATAATTTATTCACTATTTGATTCCCTTCCTACTATTTTTAGTGATTTTCCAAATCTACATCACTGCTGCTGTCTGCATCTGCCTTTAAGGTAGACTTTACCTATTTCATAGTTTCCATGATTCAACTAGCCCTTTTAGCATAAATAGCACAAATTATGATAGTGATTAACCATTCCCATGGCCAATCCTTGTTAAGCATATCCACACCTCTCAATAACCATATCCATACCAAACGATTATAACATTATACTCAAAACATATATAAGCCATTTTCGCATGGCTATCCAAAATTATACAATTCCAAAGGGTCCATGACCCACAACAAAAAGGGTAGTCCTATACATGCCATTTCGAAGTTCAATCAAAATTGTACCAAAAGGGGGCTTTGATATTGTGGGCGACTTCGACTTCAAAATCCCGAGTCCGATAGCTGAAGAACCAAAATCTATAAAACAGAGAATCAAAGAGACGGAGTAAGCAATTTATGCTTAGTAAGTTTTGAGCAAGGGATTCCAGCACAACAAAAGTATAGCATTCATATAGCTAAACGGATAATTTCATATGCACAAATTTTCAATATCATACTTACTTCACATTACCAACCCTTTTATTCATACACAAAGATCAACTTAGCCAAAGGCCGATAGCTCATTTATCAACTGAGCGAATACTTATTTGTAAGGGCTCAACTAATTCAAAGCACATACGAAACATACCTCAATGTTGGGATGTTACAAGCATATTAACTGAAATTTTTACAGCAAGATCATTCGTTCCCAAATCACGTACCTTCGGAATTTAACCGGATATAGCTACTCGTTCAAATGCCTTCGGGACATAGCCCGGTTATAGTATCTCGCACAAATGCCTTCGGATCCTAGTCCGGTTATAGTAACTCGCACAAATGCCTTCGGGACTTAACCCGGATTTAGTAACTCGCACCAATGCCTTTGAATCTTAGTCCGGATATGGTCACTTAGCACAAAGCCTTCGGGACTTAGCCCGGACATCATTCGAATAACCATGCACATTTAACAATAAATCATGTCACATTCATATTTCATTTTCATTACCCAAGCTCAAACACAAGACACTTATCACATTTACAATTTCGGCTCAATGGCCACATATATGAGCATGATTTTGATTTACTTAAGACATAATCTAATCGAATCATAATTTAAGTCCCATTACTCGAAAACTTACCTTGGATGTTGTCGAACGATTTCGATGGCTATTCGACCACTTTTTCCTTCCCTTTATCAGATTTAGTTCCCCTTTGCTCTTGAGCTTAATTAAACAAATAAATTGATTTAATCATTTGAGCATCGAAAAGAGGAACACAAGGCACTTAGCCCATATTTATACATTAGACATTAAAGTCACATATGTACGAAATCATGAATCAAACTCAACATTTTAGCTAATTTTCCCCCTTGGCCGAATTTTCTAAGCCAAGACAAAAGCATCAATATGCTTGCCTCTAACCGAATACATGCAACACCAATCTTCTTCCTATGGCCGAATATGCATGTCTATGTTGAGGCCAATTATATACTTAATACCACACATAAATGGCATACATTTTACTAACTAATGCATTACATATTATAACTCAATACGCATCCATCATTTACTCCATAACTAAACCACCACCATATATAAACATATACCTTGGGATGATATATATATGTACCATACCAATACATCATGTGCAAATATATATATATATGCAACAGCCGAATCACAAGGCTGATTATAGCCATCTCATATATTTTCATCCCATACCCGAATGCACAAGTACATTATAATAGCTTCCAACTTAATTCATCGTAAATTTCCTTTTATTTTTTTTTTCATGGCCGAATGCTCCTTCTACACCATTTACCTTCACAAAGCATGAATTTCATCATCCAACTTACAAGCTTACAATCTCATGAAGTTTAACCTCATAGTACCTATCAAACTCTCACTCATTAGCTTCTATCATAAACCTCCAACAACACCAAATAAACATATACTTCGTGGGTCTATGGTAGAACCAAGAAAGGAACTCATAGATATCAAGATGTAAGCAACTACCATTTTTCATCTAAGTTTAGCATGAAACACAATCATCACCCTTATTAATCTTTTATAGCCGAAAACCATACTCACCCCCAAAGTCAAAATTTCAACATGGTTTACAAAAATCACTTGATAACTCACTCAATATCAACTAAAATTTCAAAAGCTAGTACAAACTTCCTTACCTTAATAGTGACCTAAGATGACCGATTGCTTCACTCCCTTCTTCTTCCTTTCAATTCGGCCAAGAAGAACCAAAGAACACAACTTGTTTTTCTTTCTTCCTTAGAACATTCGGCCAAGGGAAATGAAGAAAGATGGACACTTTTTGTTTTGTTTTTTCTTTCTAGTTTCGGCAAAATGGGGGGGGAACAACCACACACTTTTTTTTTTGTTTTCATCATATTCCCTTTCATTATTTTATGCCCATGCTCCTTATTTTATCATACTTCCCATGAAACACTAACTCAACATGTTTATGACATGTTCTTGCCCATCACACTTGGTCTACCATGCTTGTCATGGCCGGCCACTACAATTAGGGGGGAAATTGACATGCAAGTCCCCCCTTTTTATTTCATGCACTAATAGATCCTTATGCTTTGACCTATCACATTTCAAAATTTTCTCACATAAGTCCTATTTACTAAAATTCACCTACAATTAAACAAAATTCAAACACGAAATTTTCACACATGCACATGTACATATAATGAGCATCAATTATGACGGTTAATTATTTTTATGACTCGGTTTAGCGGTCCCGAAACCACTTCCCGACTAGGGTCAATTTTGGGCTGTCACATGGGGTAGATAATTCCCGCATCTAACCATTTGATCACTTCTTTCTATACTACTTCGTTCAGGATAGGGTTAAGTCTCCTTTGCTAATTGATTCTACCTCGCTCACCTTCCTCAAAAACAATCTTATGGTTACAAAAGGAAGGGTTTATACTTCGTATATCAGCTATGGTCCAACCAATTGCCTTTTTAAATTTCTTTAAAATAGTGCAATCAGTTGTTCCTCTTGATGTTTTGTCATTTTAGCTAAAACAACCACAGGCAAAGTAGAATAGTTAGCTAAATAAATGTATTTTAAATTGGATGGAAGTACCTTTAGTACAATCTTAGGTGGTTCCTCAATTGACAACTTGGGTTGTGTAAATTCCTGAACTTCCAAACCTAGCGGTTCAAACCGTAGTGATTGAACATAACTCCTCAGATTAGCTTCCATCAAAGTCATGTTTTCATTACCTTTTTCATCTTCCTATGGTTCAGACCCTAAAGTGTTCTCCAACGGGTCTTCTTCAAAATTGCTCTTGTATTCCATAGAAACTAAGGTTTCAAATTCCTTCATTACTAAACATTCTTCCATCAGATTGAGAAATTTCATGGCCTTTAGTACATTAAATGTTACCTGGTTGTCTTGAACTCTCATTATGAGTTCCTCTTTTTGCATATCCATCAATGTTTTTTCTGTAGCTAGGAAATGTTGGAATGAGGGAAAGTGTAAGTGTACACAATCGCAAGAAGTAATAAAATGACAAGTAAATGTCGAGTTATTGTACCCACAGGGACTGTGAAAGGAATTATTTACGAATGCAATTAAAAACACTTTGGTGAAGAAAAATATTTTGATTTTGAAGAAGTGATTAAAAACCAAGTAAAATAAAATAAAAATAAAAGTTTGAATGCACGATTTCAAAAGAAAGGTTTAATCAAGATGACATAATTGCATGAATTTGAGTTAGAAAGGGCATGAAAAAGTGTGTATATTTTCATGTTTCCAAAGGACCCCTAAGGATGACCGGAACTTCGTTATCTTCTTCAAACTTTGTCATAATTAAGTCAGCAAGAAAAATAAACTTATCAACTCTTGCCAAAACATCATCGATCTTTCCCTTGGGATATTCTAATGAACGATCCGCCAGTTGAAGTGTCATGGTAGTGGTCTTCTCTATTCCCAACAGTTTGAAAATAGATTTGGGCATCAAGTTGATGCTTACTTCAAGGTCAAACAAAGCTTTACCGCGGTAAGATTCTCCAATGTTACAGGGTATCGTAAAGTTTCCAGGGTCTTTCAATTTTGGAGGTACCTTGTTCTATAAGAATGCATTGCACTCCTTCATCAAAGAAACAGTCTCATACTCACCAAGCATTTTCTTCTTGGGCAGAATATCCTTCATAAACTTCACATAGTTGGGCATCTATTCTAAAGCCTCTACCACCGGAATGTTGATGTGAAGTTACTTTAGAACATCTAAGAACTTCTTGAATTGCACTTGTAACACCCCATACCCAGCCAAGTCGCCAAGCCTAAATATTAGGATGCCACACCATCGTCTCATGTCATAACCAGCAAGTAAAAGCTCATTTTCAACAAAACTTCCATCAATTTGCTATTCGTATCAGTCTTAAGTCAATCATACTAGCTAGTTATCATTATCACATGCTAAATTATCACGTGCTAAACCTACATTAAATAGTCTTATAAACATATTTAAACATGCATAATGTCCATTCAACAAAATTCTCAAAACAAGTCTGTAGGTATTGATATGGAGACTAAGGTTCTTTAAGTGGTATTGATACCACCTAGAAAAACGATACTAAACTTCCTATCTATTTCTTGATTAAAAATAAAACCCTAAAAAATTATCGATACCTATCATGAAGTATCAATAAATTTACCCCGAGTATTGATACTCGAGCAAAGGTATCAATACGAAATCTCTATTTTAACTTCCTACACATTTTAAAACATAAAGGTATCGATTTTAAAAATCGATTACCAATACCTCTGCTCCAGACCTCAAAAATGCAACATTCATAGGTAATTAACCCATTTCAATTTAGTTCTTAAACATCATGCAGCAATTAATTTGACAAATAATCACAATAACATATGATGTGGTGTGAATCGTGATAAGTTTTATAATTTATGAATGTCCGTTCTCAAAAACTAACTATTATCATGACAAAGGCAAGCACACCTTATCGAACAGTAGTATAGCTTATGGCAAGACTAGGATGTCGAACCCAAAAGAACTAAAAGTGCTAGTATTAACTTTCTTTTTATTATCTAGCCTAAAAATAAAAGGGTTTGTTTTATCTAAACTAATTACTAAACTAAGAATGCACAGGAAGTAAAATAGGGAAATAAATTTTGGGAAAACTGAATGATTTGAATACCTAAGGGAAAAATCCACCTAGACTTCACTTGTTATTGACTCTAAATTAGACGATTTATTCACTTGACTTGATCAGTAGAAATCCCAAAGTTATATTATTATCTCTCTCGAGACTAATAACATCTAACCCTTGGTTGATTAATTGAAATCTCTTTCTAATTAAAACCCCTAGTGTTGCATTAACTCAATCCATTGATTCCCTTATTAGGTTTCACCCTAATCCGGCAAAATTATGTCATCCTATCTCTAGTCGTGCAATCAACTCCGCTTAATTATGTTAGATCTACTCATAGACAGGGACTTTTGCTCCTCTGAATAAGCACATCAATACTTGAATCAATATCCTGGAATATTAAAGAAAGAATTAAGAACTCATAATTAAGAACAAATCAAATATTTATCATACAATTCAGATAATAATAACAAGATCCGTCTTAGGTTTCATTCCCCTTAGGTATTTAAGGGGTTTAGTTCATATTTATGAAAGGAAACATCCTAAAAGAATAATGATAACAAAACATAAAGAAAACCCAAGAACTCTTGAAGGGAATTGAAGGGAGATCTTCAGTCTTGAAGGTGAATCCGGCTTCTGAGATGGATCAATTGGTTTTTTCGAGTAATTCCTTGCCTCCTACTCCCTGTGTCCCTTTTTGGTACCTTCTAGGGTGTTTATATAGGCTTTAGAATGCTTCTAAACCCTCAAGAGAGGCCTTTTTCGAATAGGACTAGACTTGGGCTCGACAGGGACACTCTCGTGTACAATTGCTTGAAACCGTGTGCGAGTCTGTTAAATAGACACGGGCGTGTGGTCTACCCATGTAAGTCGGGTTCGATTCTACTAAAATGACACGGACGTGTGGTCTGCCTATGTAAGGAAGTCTAGGCTGTGTTGATTTCACATGTTGGTCCGATTTCAGCCCGTTTCTTGATTTTTTTACTCTCCTATGCTCACCTACTTATAAAACATGAAATTAAAGGATTAGGAGCATCGAATTCACCAAATCTAAGGATAATTCATCATAAAATATGCTAAGCATGAGGTATAAATTTGTATAAATTACAGTTTATCAAATACCCCCACACTTAAGCGTTTGCTTGTGCTCAAGCAAAATCCTGAACTCACAATCAAAATAAATTCTTCTCAACTTATATTTCTCATCAAGTCTCTCAAAATAATCCATAGGTAGTCACACATGAAAATTCAACTCAAAGAACATCAAAGTTTCAAACATTCTAAGTTGAGCATTTTATTACGAAAACATAGGTGTCTCCCCTCATCTAAGTAATCACCTTTGATTCAAAACATCACAGAGTTTTGTATCCTCATTAAAGATTCACTCAAATCACTCGAGGTGTTTAAGGACAAGAAATTTAGCACTCAACAGTCAATAGGAAAAGTTATTACCATAGGCTTGCTTGAAAATCAAATCTCCACCACTATATATTGAGATGATACATCAATCAAATAGTCTTTAGAGGGTTGTAACGTGGCTTTGGTTAGGGGGTGTGGTTACAAGCCGAAAAAGAAGGTTAGAATCGAGATTGAATTGAAAAATTACCTAACTAGAAAAATACTACAACTTGATAAATTACATTTCTAATTAGAAAATCCTAGAATTGAGCTTTTCTTCATGGGATAAGGAATTTAAATACTTAAGCTCAAAAACAAAGAATTACTACTAATATGTATGTATGTATGTTTTTTTTAAAAAAACAAGTCAAATAACATAGGCTAGCTATCAAAATTAAAACATAGCTAAGTAATTTATTCAAATCAAGTCTCGACAAAAATAAGGATCAAATTAATTTAGGGGATCTCAACAATAATGAGTTATGGGTTAATATTGAGGGTAAATCAATTAATGCCTTGTTAGGCTCAAGGGGGGTCACTAAGGGTTAATTATGGAGGTAGGCTTTTATGGAGTGAGTGGGTTAAACTTAGGTGCCTTTTTCATCTCAACATATCAAATCAAAGGTATGGTCTTGACATGTATAATCAAGCAAGTTCTAGAATAACATATCAATATTGACGCACTCAAAGCAACAATAAAAGTGAGCATGAAAGAAATAGTATATGCTCTAAATGCTCAAGATCTCACAAAAATTATGGCTTTTTGATGTTTAAACTTGTGAATTTCAACTCAAGATAGTACCTAAACTTCGAGAAACAACCTAAAAAATTTTTAATCTCAAAAATCAACTTATCATGCTTGATTCTCTAATTCCTTAAAGTTTAAACAATAATGCATGAATGCCTATGTTTTAATTCAAGACATATCAATAAAAATCATAAATTAATCAAAATTCATTCTAATAATGATATGAGAAGATCACTTGAGAACAAGACAAAATTCAGGGATTTTTCTGATAATGATATATAATAGTAATATAAAGATGTATAATAGTAATATAAAGATAATATCAAAAGAGAGGGAAAGAAGTGAAACTGCCCTAAAATTGTGAACGATATCCTTGGATTAGCGAGAACAAGAATTGAAGAAAAAGCTGAAAGGAAGGCATGATTCTGAGGGATAAATGAGAAGACACCACTGTAAAGGAGAATTAAGGGAATAATTTGATGATAACCATAAAGGTAGGTAGAATATAAGATGAAGGTCTTCAAAAGTAAATAAGAGACAATGGAATTAAAATAGAAACAAAGATAAAAATAAAAATAATAGTAAAACATGCACGCCCGTGTTCCTCGAGGCGTGTTGGTGCACATGGTCGTGTCATTTTGACAGTTTCAACCATGGGTGCTGGGCACGGGCATACGGACTGCCCATGTTAATTCGTTCACTTCTCCTAAGCCCGTGTTTATGTGCCCACGCCAGTGATAATTTCTCAGTTTCGACCATGGTTTAAAAATACGGGCGTGTTGTACGCCCGTGTTGATTTAGAAGGATTTCCCACGGCTATGTTGCACGGCCATGGCAATGTATTGAATCCCGTGTTTTGGGAAAAATTTTGCTATACTTTTACACGGCCGTTTCGCACGGCCGTGTCTTTGCCCGTGGTATGAGTACGTCCTAAGGCACTCCTGTGGGTTAGGCCGTGTTCGCCCTTATCAATTGTCAACATTTCCTGCAGTTAGACTATGAATAGTTAAAGAAAAATTAAAACCTATTTAGTGAGGTTAGTGCTTGGGTTTCCTCCCAAGAAGCACTTATTTAGAGTCTAATCTCGACTCTACCTTGTGGTTATGTTTAGGGGAGTTCGTGGAGCCGTCGCTCCTCTCTATCCTCTTTGAAATTATCACCGTTGTAAAATTTTAGGCAATAATGTCCATTTACCTTGAAAGTGCCTTGTGATAGGTGACTTACCTCTATTGTGCCATATGGAAAGACATTTTGGACTACGAAAGGACTTGACCATCATGATTTAAGCTTCCCTGGGAACATTTTAAGCCTCGAGTTATACAACAGGACAAGATCTCCCACGTCAAATTGCTTGCGTTGTTTTAAGCAAGCGTCGTGGTGGCGCTTCGTTGCTTCCTTGTATAGGTGTGAATTCTCATATGCATTGGTTTGCCACTCATCTAACTCGTTCAACTGCATCAACCTGTTTTCACCTGTAAGTTTGGGATCGAAGTTTAGAAATTTTATAGCCCAGAATGCCTTGTGTTCTAACTCAAATGGTAGATGACAATTTTTCCATAAACAAGTCTGTAAGGTGATGTTCTTATGGGGGTCTTAAAAGCGGTTCTATAAGCCCATAAAGCATCATCTACTTTCATCGCCCAATTCTTCCTATTTACCTCTTCTGTCTTTTCTAGGATATGTTTATGCTCTCGGTTTGCTACTTCGACTTGGCCACTAGTTTGAGGGTAGTATGGGGTGGCTGTTCTGTGGTGAACACCGTATTTCTTAAGGGTCTTGTCAAATTGGGCATTACAAAAATGAGTACCCCTATCACTGATAATTACTCTAGGTGTTCCAAATCGAGAAAATAGTTTCTTAAGGAATCGTACTACTACTCTAGCTTCATTAGTAGGTAAAGCTTAGGCTTCAATCCATTTGGACATGTAATCAACAGCTACTAAGATGTACTTATTCCCAAATGAACTAGGGAATAGACCCATGAAGTCGATGACCCAAATGTCAAATATTTCATATGAAATCATACATGTCTGAGGCATTTCATCATGTTTAGAGATATTACCCGTCTGTTGGCATTTATCACAAGAAGTAACATACCTGTTGGTGTCTTTGAATAAAGTGAGCCAATAAAAACCTGATTTGAGGATTTGATGTACGGTCTTATTTCCACTGTAATGTCCCCTGGTCGACCCTGAGTAGCAATGTTCCAAGATCTTCAATGCTTCTTTCCTTGTAACGCATCTCCTAATGACTTGATCTACACATATAAGGAAAAGAAAAAGGTCTTCCTAAAAGTAGTTTTTCACATCAGTAAAGAATCCCTTCTTTTTCTGATGTGTCAACCCTTTTGGGATAATGTTAGCGGCTAAAAGATTTGCAATGTCTACAAACCAAGGTACCTCAGAATCAGATATACCAAAAAATAGTTCTTCAGGGAATGAATCATTTATTTCAACGTCATCTAGCTCTTTGGTACTTGAATTTTCGAGCCTGGAGAGATGGTCAGCCGCGAGATTTTGAACTCTTTCCTTATCCTTAATCTCCAAGTCAGATTCTTTCAATAATAAATCCATCAAATGAGTCGACGTTTTGCATCAGTTTAATCAAAAGATAGCGAAGAACAGAATGGTCAGTATAAACAACAACTTTAAACAATATTAGATATGGCCTAAATTTATCGAATGCAAAAACCACAGCTAGCAGCTCTTTCTCTGTGCTGGTGTAGTTTTCTTGTGCGGCTATCAAAGTTTTCCTGGCATAATAGATAGGTTGAAAATGCTTATCTCTTCGCTGTCCCAAAACTACACCTACTGAAAAATCACTCGCATCGCACATTAGTTCAAAAGGTGAATTCCAATCAGGTACAATTATAATTGGATCTTTAGTTAGTTAATCCTTTAAAGTATTAAATGCTTTTAAACATTCCTAATCGAAATTAAAAGGCACATCCTTTTCGAGTAATTTAGTCAAAGGCTTAGATATTTTAAGAAAATTCTTTAATAAATCTTCTATAAAACCCAGCATGTCCTAAAAAGCTTCTAATAGCCTTAACCGAATTAGGGGGAGGTAGTTTTTCAATGGTTCTAATTTTAGATTTATCAACCTCAATCCCTTTACTAAAAATTTTATGTCCTAACACAATACCTTCTTAAACCATAAAGTGACATTTCTCCCAGTTAAGCATAAGGTTTGTTTCCGCATATCTTATTAACACTCGTTTTAAATTTTTAAGGCAAAGATGGAAAGAGTTACCGAAAATCGAGAAATCATCCATAAATACCTCCATGACGTCTTCTACGAGTTCGTCAAAAATGACCATCATGCAGCACTGAAAAGTAGCAGGAGCATTACATAATCCAAAAGGAATTCTAATATAGGCAAACGTATCGTATGGACATGTAAATGTCTTCTTTTCTTGATCTTCAAGAGCTATTGGGATTTGAAAATAGCCAGAGAGTCTGCCTAAAAAGTAGTAGTACATGTGCCCTGACAATGTTTCCAACATTTGGTCAATGAATGGAAGGGGGAAGTGATATTTTCTCGTGGCATCATTTAGCTTTCTATAATCAATGCAAACTCTCCAACCTATGACTGTCCTTGTTGCGATTAATTCATTCTTCTCATTGGCTACAATAGTTATGCCTCCTTTCTTAGGAACAACCTGCACTGGACTTACCCAAGAACTGTTAGAAATAGGATAAATAATTCTAGAATCTAGGAGTTTAATTACCTCATCTTTAACAACTTCCTTCATGTTGGGGTTCAGTCATCTTTGGGCTTTCACGCATGGCTTATATTCATCTTCTATTAAAACTTTGTGGGTGCAAAAAGAATGGTTGATCCATTTAATGTCAGAAATTTTCCAAGCTATGGCCCTTTTATGCTCTCTTAAGACTTGGAGTAATTCCTCTTTCTCTTTGGGTTGCAAGTTAGACGCAATAATTACCAGTGATGTAAAGTTATTTTGAAGGAATGTATTTTCCAAGAGATTCAGTAATTGTTTAAATTCCTGTTTGGGAAGTTCTTTACTGGAGGGTTTCTGCTTAAGTTCATCGTTTACTTTAATACCCTCATATTCTACTTGTCTTGGGGAGGGTTCATTGGAATTCAGTTTAGTTCCTATCTCAGAATTATCATCCCTCTCCTCTCCTTGGGCAAGACACAGTTCCAACGTGTCCTTATGTATGATTTCCTGAAAAGAATCTTGAGTAGTATGATCAATAGAGTCCATAAAATAACATGAGTCATCCTGTTCCGAAGAAAATTTGATGGCATCATAAATTTTAAAGATAATCTCTTCTTTACCTACTCTAAGTACCAATTTACCATCACCTACATCAATAATAGTCCTAGCAGTGGCTAAAAATGGATGACCTAAGATTAAGGGCACTTCAACATCCTCATCCATGTCAAGCACAACGAAATCAACAGGGAATATAAATTTATCTACTTTTACAAGTACATCCTCTATAATTTGCCTAGGATATTTAATAGATCTATCAGCTAATTGAATACTTATCCTAGTGGGTTTTAGGTTCCCCAAGAGCCAGTTGTTTAAACATTTTATATGGCATCAAATTAATGCTAGCGCCTAAATCAGCTAGTGCCTTACCAACATTCGAACTACCAATTAAGGAGGGAATAGTAAAACTTCCTGGGTCTTTCAGTTTGGTTGGTAGTTTATTTTGGAGTATGGCCGAGCACTCCTCCTTAAGTTCCACTGTAGATAAGTCTTCAAACTTCCTTTTGTCTGTTAGAAGCTCCTTTAAAAAATTTCATATGTAGGCATCTACGATATAGCTTCAACAAAAGGTAATTTAATATGAAGTTGTTTAAAAAGTTTAAGAAATTTACTGAATTGTGCATCCATACGATCTTTCTTCAACTTTGTTGGATATGGGATTGGTGGTTTATATTCCTTTGGCATTGGATTGTCATTGTTTTTGGGTTTTTCCTCCTCTCATTTGTTTCTTTCAGCTTCTTGTGCTGGCTTCTTTTCGGATTCAACTAACACCTTCTCACTCCTTAGTGTAACTACTTTCACATGCTCTTTTAGATTGGGTTTGGTGTTACTAGGTAAACTTTCTAGTGTTCTTTCTGATATCATCTTAGCCAGCTGCCCAATTTGATTCTCGAGTCCTTGGATTGACGCTTGCTGATTTTTAAGTGCAGTTTCAGTGTTCTGAAAATGGGTTTCCGCTACTGAAATAAATTTTGACATCATCTTCTCAAGGTTTGACTTTTTCTCTTGTTGGTAAAGTTGTTGTTGGAAGCCTGGAGGATGTTGTGGTCTCTGATTTCCTTGGCCTCCCTATGAGAAATTTGGGTGGTTCCTCCAACCTACATTGTAAGTGTTATTATAAGGATTATTTTGAGGTCGAAGATTATTACCCATAAAGTTTAGTTGCTCGTGTTCCATGTTGTGGCCATAAGGTAGGTATTCTGAATTGCTCGTTCCACCTCCATTTATATTGCATTGCATTAATGGGTGAAGCTGTGAAGAGCTAAGTAAACCATCAATTTTTTATTCAAAAGTTCTACCTAATTAGAGAGCATGGTGACCGAATCGGTGTTAAAAACACCGGCTGCTTTCGTTGGCTTTGTCCTTATGACTTGCCACTGATAATTATTTAGTGCCATCTCCTCTATAAATTCAAAAGCCTCCTCAGGTGTCTTATTATTGATAGTCCGACCAACAGCTACGTCAATGATCTGTCTAGTCAAAGGATTCAGGCCATTGTGAAATGCTTGAACCTGCAACCATAAGGGCAGCCCATGGTGAGGGCACCTTCTCAAGAGGTCCTTGTATCTCTCCCATGCATCATAGATTGTTTCTAGATCCATCTACACAAAAGAAGAGATATCATTCCTTAATTTGGCTGTTTTAGCCGGCGAAAAATATTTAAGTAAAAACTTTTTAGTCATTTGTTCCCAAGTAATGATTGACCCTCGTGGTAACGAGTTCAACCACTGTTTAGCTTTAATCCTCAATGAAAAGGGAAACAACCAAAGGCGAATGACATCATCAGAAACACCATTGATTTTAAAAGTGTCGTAAAACTCCAGAAAATTTGCCAAGTGATTTTGTTATCTCTCTCGAGACTAACAACATCTAACGCTAGGTTGATTAATTGAAATCTCTTTCTAATTAAAACCCCTAATGTTGCATTAAATTGATCTATGGATTCCCTTATTAGGTTTCACCCTAATTCAGCAAAATTATGTCACCCTTTCTCTAAGCGTGTAATCAACTCCACTTAATTATGTTAGATCTACTCTTAGACAGGGACTTTTGCTCCTCTGAATAAACACATCAATACTAGAATCAATATCTTGAAATATTAAAGCAAGAATTAAGAACTCATAATTAAGAACAAATCAAATATTTATCATACAATTTAGATAATAATAACAAGATCTATCTTAGGTTTCATTCCCCTTAGGTATTTAGGGGGTTTAGTTCATATTTATGAAAGAAAACGTCACAAAAGAATAAAGATAACATAACATAAAGAAAACCTAAGAACTCCTGAAGGGAATTGAAGGGAGATCTTCAGTCTTGAAGGTGAATCCGGCTTCCATGATGGATCAATCGGCTTTCTTCGAGTAATTCCTTGCCTCCTACTCCCTGAGTCCCTTTTTGGTACCTCCTGGGGTGTTTATGTAGGCTTTAGAATGCTTCAAACCCTCAAGAGTGGCCTTTTCCGAATAAGACTAAACTTGGGCTCGACAGGGACACGCCCGTGTGACACACCCATGTGTGATTGCTTTAAACCGTTTTCAAGTCTGTTAAATAGACACGGGCGTGTGGTCTACCCATGTAAGTCGTGCTCGATTCTACTAAAAGGACACGGCTGTGTGTTCTGCCCATGTACGGAAGTCCAGGCCGTGTTGATTTCACATGTTGGCCCATTTTCTTCTATTTCGGCTCGTTTCTCACTTTTTTTACTCTCCTATGCTCACCTACGTATACAACATGAAATTCAAGGATTAGGAGCATCAAATTCACCAAATCTAAGGATATTTCATCCAAAAATATGCTAAGCATGAGGTAAAAATATGTATAAATTATGGTTTATCAACATGTAATTCTTATAAACTGAACCAAAATCAGCAAACTACCTAGAAGTTAACATGGCTATAAACAAGTCTACCACATTGTCTTATTCCCCAAAATGTAAATAAATATAGAACACCTACAAAATAACAAAGAGATTCACTTGGATCACCTCTTGGAAACCACACTGCTCACACCGACACACAACTAATTTGCAATGGTTAAAAAAGGGAGTGGGTGAGCTTAACAAGCTCAGTGAATGCCTAGAACAACTACAATGCCAACAGTTCATCAAGCATTAACAAAACAACCATATAGCATAACCTTAACATTTCAAAATTTAGTGTCATAATATACTTATTCATGCATTATTATTAGTTCTTTTACATGGTGAACATGTTCACTTTTAAGAATATATCCTATTACACATATAATCACCTAAATTTCAATAAACACCCCTCGCCCGCATCAGAAGCCGGGATGGGGTTCGAGGTGCTATCTGACTTTTACTAACGCTTCTATACTAAACAGGGCCAAGAAATCCCAAACAATTAAAAACTTTTATTTTCTTTTTTTTTTTGCAATATGTCCCTTATGCGGGCTTACGAGGCCCAAAACATACATCCGGGGTGGTTCGGGACTAAACCGAGAACTTAAGAAAAACTTGGAAAATTCATGCTTTAATCATTATAAACTCATCACGAAATACCATAGCACATACATGCATAATTAAAATGGATTTACAACCCCATAATCAAAATAGGCAAACACATACAGTTAAAGCCATATCACATACTCTAATATTTACACACCTATACATGCCATAGACCCAAAGTACTTGAATTCACTACACCAATAGCGTTTGCTCGACAGTGTGATAATATCTCCGGTGAACTCCAACCCGAGCAAACTTGGCAATCCTAGAGAACATGGGAAAGAAGGGGGGTAAGCTTTACGCTTAGTAAGTTCTTAAGAAAACAATTAGCAGCTCATTTACATGTTTAATCAATGTTTACCACATATACTCAATTTCATGACAAGCTGCCTTCCTAAGCAACAGTCACTAAATTATTTATAACTGGAGCTACGAAACTCCAAATCAATTGCCATTAATTTTCCCTAAAAGTAGACTCATATATCTTCTATCCATTAAATTTTCAGAACTTTTGGATTGGCTAATCAATACCAGATTTTTCTTAAAGTTTCTCCTGTTTCACTGTTTTACTATTCTGACCATTCTTCACTTTGAATCAGACTTCTCATTGTACAGAATTCAAAACATGTTCTCGTTTATTTCATTTGAAACTAGACTCATTAAGGAGTCTAAGCATATAAATTGTATTTTATAACCATCATTTTAAAATTTACAATGATTTTATAAAAACAGAATAGGGGACCTCGAAGTCATTTTGACTCTGTCCCACGCCACTTCAAATATCTCATTATCGGCAATTCTTTTGCTTACACAGTTTCTTTTATAAGAAACAAGACTCATTAAGCTTTCATTAATAATTTATTCAGCCTCTAACTCAACTCCCGCTATTAATGGTGATTTTTCAAATATCATGTTACTGTTGCTATCCCAAGCAGATTTATTACAATCTACTCTTTCACACATTCTTTGCTTTCATATTATTTAAACTTGTATATCATGTCATTCAAGATTGAACTTATATAACATAGGCATTTAAAATGCTTCACTATCAACTTTAATTCAATCAAAACGAACAAAATACAAATCATATCCACATTTAATTTTCCATTATCATAATCACATATAACAATCATATACTTCCACATAACTTCACAGATTTACCGAATGTATCACGATCACATTTATAGTTGGAACACTTATTCACATATGCATCACTTTATACACTTATAATTCAATCCAAATCAAAATTACATACGAGTACATAATACGTACCTGGCCCTCATAATGTAACATACATAATCAGTAGTAGGTTACCTCGAACATTCAAATTTATAATCTTATTCGAATCATCGGTGTTAAGCCTGCTAGGTTTAAACCCCAAATTCAATTACCAACACAAAGCCTACGGGACTTTAAGCTCAGATATAGTACCAGTGCGAAGCGTGCGGACCTTAACTCCAAATATAGTACCAGCACGAAGCCTATGGATCTTAAGTCTGAATACAATTCCAGCACGAAGCCTGCGGGTCTTTAAGCCCAGATACAATTCCAGCACGAAGCCTGTGGGTCTTTAAGCCCGGATACAATTCCAGCACGAAGCCTGCGGACCTTAAGTCTGGATACAATTCCAGCACGAAGCTTGCGACCTTAAGTCTTGATACAATTCCAGCACGAAGCCTGTGGGTCTTTAAGCCCGGATACAATTCTAGTACGAAGCCTGCGGACCTTAAGTCCGGATACAATTCCAGCACGAAGCCTGCGGACCTTAAGTCCGGATACAATTCCAGCACAAAGCCTGCAGGTCTTTAAGCCCGGATAAAATTCCAGCATATAGCCTGCGGGTCTTTAAGCCCAGATACAATTCCAGCACGAAGCTTGCGGACCTTAAGTCCGGATACAATTCCAGCACAAAGCTTGCGGACCTTAAGTCTGGATACAATTCCAGCACGAAGCTTGCGGACCTTAAGTCCGGATACAATTCCAGCATGAAGCCTGCGGACCTCAAGTCCGGATATACATCAAATATCATGCATATTTAATCATATATTAACACATCTCATTCAACATATCACATCAGTAGTCATTTGCTACATTCGGATATAATCTCCATATGAACATCGTCATTTACATTTCGGTTCAAAAGTCATACATAAATATCACATATCCATTTCATCATTCAAGCTTAACCCATAGTGACCATTCGACTATAAGTCATATACATAAATTATTTATCACACAACTTAATTCAAGTAGAACCAAAAGGTCACAATTCATCTAATATACACATATCAAGGCATCATCAATTATATACTAAAGGTGACTACTCAAAACTTACCTTGGATTTTATCGAATAACTACGGATTGACTAATCGACTAGTTTCGCTTTCCCTTTATCCAAAATTGGCTCCTTATGCTCTTGAGCTTGAATTGCACAAATTTAACTTATTGTTAATCAACTAATCAAGCATTGTATCATGAGCATATTCGGCTTTCACACATTTTAAACATAGTAATAATCATGCACATTAAAATCAAACTGCAATTAATCCCATACACAAAAATATAGGACACTTCACTTCCATCTACTTATATACACGTATCACATAAGACCATTTCATACTTTCTATCACCTAAGCAAACAACAAATTTTCCAATAAATTTCTTAAGTCCACATTCGGCATCTATTTCCACAAAAACACATTAGCCAATTACTATAAATCATCTAAACATTTTTCACTTAAATCACACATACATATCATGCTAGCACATAAAACCATGATTTTGTCCTAATTTGGACAGCCAATAATTTAAGTATTACAGCAGCATATTAATTAGCTAAGTACCATAAATTTGTCCTAATTTGGACAGCCAATAATTTACAGCATTACAGCAGCAAATTAATTAGTAATAAACTATCTTAAGTTCAATTTTAACTCTTTCATGCAGCAACCAGACATCATGCAAGTTAACTTCCAACATTCGGTCAAAGCATTTAAATAAAAGAATATGCATGCTAAATTTCCAGCATTTGGACAACATTTCAACTTGAAATTTTCCAACCTTTCACCTTCAATATTTCGAATATTCAAAACCAAAAAGAAGAGTACAACTAATCAATTAAAATTTTTGAACATAATTCAAGGTATATGTTCAACTAAATATTCATGTTAACTCGTAATCAATAAGATATTAAGTAGAAAATAAAAGCATTATTAGCATGCATGCTATCTACATACAAAAACCATTCAACTTCCATCTATTATCAACCCTCAATACACAAAACATCAAAAACAACATCAAAGAAATATAAACATCCATGACCAAATGTCATCTTCATCCATTTACAAAATTTTTGCCATGAGTTGACTTCTATACTTGATGACCACTCCAAATATACAAGGATTTTCAATGAAAGAGCATTAAACATACCTTAATCTATACATTCACCATAGCTGAATGCCTTAGCTTCATTTCCTTTTTTCTTTTCTTTATGGTTTTCGGCAAAAATGCAAGAAAGGATGGGTGTCACTTTGTTTTTATCACCATTTTCTATTATATTTCATTTTAATAAGCCAATTACTAAATTAATCTTTGTAAATTAATATCAAAACCTTTTTAATGGTGGTCCATTACCGTTCACTTACATATATAGTGGCCAAATATCATTTAATAATTATATTTCTTCTTTCTTTCTCAACATTTGGCAAGAACAAGGCAAGGATGTATGGCTTCCCCTTTTTTATTTTAAAATTTAAACCATTAACTATTATAATATAATATATAATGCATATATGGCTATTCAACCATCATCATGGCCGGCCACTTACATGAAAATGGGGGATTTGACATGCAAATCCCCATATTTTAAGCCATGCAATATTTGACCACTACACTTCAACCTACCACAATTTCAATATTTTTCACATAAGTCCTTTTTAATTAATTTCACATTTAAATGAAAAAAATCAAAGCATGAAACTTTCACACATACACTTTCACTTATAATAGGCATAGAATATAACATTTAATTATTTTTGTGACTCGATTTTTGTGGTCCCAAAACCATTCCCGACTAGGGTCAAATTAGGGTTGTCACATTCAAGCATATATCACAATATTCAAAACATCTTTATAAATAAATTTCATAATGTTGACATAGTCATTTAGGCATACATCACATTACACATATATACATTTTAAGATAATTTGACACTTGAGCTATTTAATAGCCCAATTTTAGGGCTAGTCGGAATAATGGTTTCGGGACCACAAATTCAATGCGGTCAAATTTAGTTTTGTTAGATTTTTATGGTCAAAATTTTCACGGAATGATTTCATGAAAATTTCGTTTGAAAATTTTAACGTTTGGGCACTCAATTTAGTCAAAAGGATTAAATTGTAAAAAGTACAAAAGTTGAGTTCTACATGCTAGAGGTGTCCGATTGCTATGAGATTTTATATTAGAGGTCTTAGATGACAATTAGTCCAATTGTTAAGTTAGTGGAAAAAATGGACATGGAGAGATAAAATCTTAAAGAAAGGTGAAAAGGGTATTTTGGCTATTTGGTAAATAAAAGAATAAAAAGGGAAAATAAAGTCAAAATTGGTGTCCATCTTCTACACCATAGTCAAAATTCTCAAGCTCTCCATAGCTAGGGTTTCTTCAACTTTCAAGCTTGATAGTAAGTGCATCCTAGCTCTGTTTTTAATGCTCGTTACATTTTTCAAGTCGTATTTACCCGATCTTTCCATTTCTACCACTATTTTGAAGTAGGGTTCATGTTTAAAAATTTGCTCATGTATGACATGCATGTGTTTTGATTTTTAATGGTAGAAAATGGAAGTTTGATGCGTAATAAACAACTTTTACTAAGTGATTTTCCATGAAATCACCAAAAAGGGACATATTTGTAAAAAGTTGTAAATGGGTAGTAAAAGTCTGATTTGATGAAAATTGTGGGCTGATATGAGCATTTATATGGTTCGACTAGGCTTGGGTAACAAAGAAATTGAATACATTTCATTTTACGAGCCTAAAGACAAAAATGTAAATATGTCAAAGTTTAGGGGTAAAAGTGTAATTTTTCCATAGTATGATTATTGGACTGAATTGAATAACCTGAATAATAAATAAGCTAAATTTTCTATTATAGATCAACAAAAAATGAATTTCGAACCTTTATCGAGGGGAAAACAAGGTTATTGACGATTAGATCTATTTCTCCTATTTTTGTACCGAGGTAAGTTCATTTGTAAATAATGCATTATTATTTACGCTTTAAATACTTTAACATTGTATGAAATTATGGTTGAACTTATGGATGAAGCTGACAAATTTTGATGAGTGAGAAATATCCCAGTTGAACCTTAGAAATAGTTAGGATACAAATGTCATGACATTAAGGTTAGATGATATTTCGTGTAAGACCATAGCCGGGATATTGGCATTGACATGAGATCCCATGTAAGACCATATCTAGGATATGGAATTGGTATGGTACTATGTTTATGAGATTACCTGAGCATCCTTTAGTATTCCAAGTGGTTCAACGAGGAACATGACGGAGATATTAATGTTACGAGAGACCATGGTAAGTTGCAAGTTGGCACAAGTATGTACGTAAAACTTATGTTTAATGGGTTCGATAGGTGATGGTTCCCTCGGTAAGGTTATGATTATGCAGGTTATGATGTGAAGGCTTTACATAATAACCATGTCAAGTAGGACAATGGAATTCTTAATGATAATTATGTTGATTTACTTCCTGTTAAATATATATATGTTACAATGTGTTTATGATGCCTGTTATCTGCATAGGAACTTACTAAGCTTTAAAGATTACTCCCCTTTCTTTTTCCCCTACCTTATAGTGTCACCAAGCCAGCTCGAGGATAGAATATAGCCGAAGATCCATACACACTACAACAATAATTATTTTGGGTACCAATGAATTCAAGTATTTTAGGTTATGATATGTATAGGGACTTGGTCTTTTTGTTATGTGTCATAGTTGAGTTGGCCAAAAGTGTTGGCTTATGTTATTTGATACTTCATTTTTTAAATGGCCATTGAAATTGGCTAATATTTGCTTAAGTATATATATGCATAAGATGAAGTTTTCATGGATGTATGAATTTGCATGGATTGAGTTGATAAATAGGTGATGTTTGTAAGTGGTAGATGGTTACATGTAAATGCTACATTGATATCTTGTTGGTAGCTGATTTGGTTGTATGGATATGCTTGGAATTGTGTTGCTTATTTTTGTGTAGGTTGGTGCAAGTGAGGGTGGCAAAATGGCTTGGTAAATAGCCTTATTTTTTTCCACACAAGTGTGTGTCTAAGCCGTGTGAGACACATGGCTTGCCCAATGGGTGTATGATCTGGTCGTGTGCCCCCTGTATTTTGTATTTTAGCTTCAATTTGGCCACATGGGCATAGAAACGATCGTGTGTCTCAGCCGTGTAAAGGACACAACCCAGGGACATGGGCATGTGCCCAGGGCATGTGCCCAGGGCTTGTGAAGTCTGCAATTATGAAAATTAAATTGCCCACACGGCCTAAGCACACGGACATGTGACTTGGCCGTGTGACTTTAATTTGATGATGACATCATAAACAGAGAGTTACACAACCTAGGGACAAGTTTGTGTGTGACCACACAGCCTGCCCGCACGGACGTGTCCCAGGCCACACAGGCATGTGACCCCTGTTTTAGCAAAAATTTTCTAAGTGTTGTTAAATTTTCCAAATGTAACAGCCCGATTTTGGGCCTAGTCAGAACAATGGTTTTGGAACCGAAAATTCGAGGTCAGAGAAATTATTTTAATATTATTTTGTGTTATAGTATGATTATATGAGTGTTTGAAATTTTTGGTGAATTAATTTCAGTAATTGTATGCTTAATTTTAAAAAAAGGAGTAGATCGCATAAAGTGCAAAAACTTTGTTATACTAGCTAAGGTGTCAAATAGCTATGGAACATTAAATTAGAGGTCTTTATTAAGTAAATAGACCACAAATTTGTTGGTGGCTGAACATGGAGACAAAGAATTTGCAAAGTCAAAGTTAGGTGAAATTTGGTGACTAATTTGACTAGAAATACAATAAAATAAGGAGAAGCTTTCATCTTTTTCATGATGTTTCTTCTCCACCAATTTCTCTAAGAAATAAGGCCATGGGAGCTTGAAATTTTCAGCAACTTTAGACTCTTGCAAGTAAGTGATTTTGATGGTCTTTCTTGATGATTTTTGTATTTTTGGGGCCCTTGTAGCTTAAGCTAACTAATTGGGGGACTATTTTGCAAAATAGTTAAGTCTAGGGTTCTTTCATGAGAGTACTCATGTTGGTTGCTAAATTTTTATAGGAGAAAATGAATCATGGTTGTTAAATAAACAACTTTAGTGAAAGGGGTTTACTCATAAGAATGAGCTCAGGTTATGTATATGAATAGTAAAGATGAAAATGAGTATGATGTTACTTGGCAAAGCGATGTTAATTATTTACTTGTTATTACTAAGCTTTATGCTTACTTCCTCTTTTTTTCCATTTTTCTTATAGTGCCGCCAAGCTAGTTTGGGAATCAAGGAACGTCGGCGGTATTGATCACACTATCACCTAAAGTTTTTGGTATAGTTAGTTTAAATGTTTTGAGCGTGGCATGTATAGGGACTTGGTCTTTTGTTTAGTGTCATGTTGGTTTAGCCACAATGTTGGCTCATATGGATGTGATATTCATTTTGTATAGGCTATTGATGTTGGCTAATATTGAATATTATTAAATACATTTGTTGAAAATTCTCATGGATGTGTTTGTTGCATGGTTTGTGTTGATAAGTAGGAGATGTTTTATGTGATAGTAAATAGCTTGGAAATGATGTATGAATGCCTAGGTATTGGCTAATATGGTCATGTATTTATATGGTATTGGTGTTGTTGGATGTTTTTGTAGGTGGGTGTAAGTAGGGGTGACAAAAAGGCTTGGTAAATAGCCTTGTTTTTGTCCACATGGGTAGACACACAGGCATGTGTCTAGACCGTGTGTGACAAATGGTCTGCCCCTTGGGCGTGTAGTCAGGCTGTGTGTACCCTGCACCTAAATTTGGCAAAACAGAATGCCCAGTAGTAACCACATGGGTGGAGACACGACTGTGTGTCTCAACCATGTAGAGGACACAGTCTAGAACACGGGCGTGTGCCTTGACCGTGTGCCCCGGAATTGTTGATGACGTCAGAAATAGAATGTCAAGGTTTTTGTACACAGGCGTGTCATGGCCTTGTGAGGGATGCTGGCCATGGACACGGGCGTGTGTAAAGCTGTGTGAAAACCCCTGTAGGTTCGAATCAAGAAATAAATTCTCACGGGCTAGGGACACGGGCATGTCCCGATATGTACTGGTTGTGTGAGCCACACAAGCCTTCAAAATGGCCATGTTAGGAGGACACACGGGCGTATGCCCTTGTTTGCATTAAAATTGTTCAAAGTTTTCAAAGTGTTTGATTTTTTTCGAACCATTTCCAAAGCGTGTTCTGGGCCTCGTAGGTTCATGTTAGGGACATTTAAGAGGAAGTTTGAAAATTTTAAATTTGAACGAAATTCTATGACCCTAAATTGTTTGTATGTATGTGTTTAAGTCTAGTAATGCCTCATAGCCTGTCCCAACGTGGGATATGAGTAAGGGGTGTTACATTTAGTGGTATTAGAGCTGCAGTTTAGTCGATTCTCAGACTAGCGAGTTTACAAGTCTCGCTATACATGCCATAAATACATTGTGATAGTGTGACGACCCCAGACGAATTTAAATTGTGTTTTCATATAGTAAATGGATCCCGACGGAGTAGTGGCAGATCATGTAGAGAGTAATGTGCCGGCTCCCATTGAAGGACCACGCCAGTCGAGAGTGGGACCGTGACATTTAGTCAGGGTGGAGGGGCTAGAGAAGCCTACCTCCATATGATGAACGCATGGTATTAGGAGTTTGTTCGTGTAAATATGAACACTCCACCTCCTCCCCCCTCAAATCTCCTAGCCTGCCCCCATAGCTCCCCAAGTCGTAGAGATGATTAGAAGGGAGAAACCTCTGATTGACAGAATTCGAAAGTAAGGGGTCGAGGAATTCAGAGCGAATATAAATGATGACCCAGAAAAGGCGAAATTCTGGCTTGAAAATACCATCAGGGTATTCGATGAGCTATCTTGCACACCTAAGGAGTGTATGAAATGTATGGTGTCACTCTTAAGAGACTCGGCTTATCACTGGTGGAAAACGCTCGTATCGATTGTACCGAGGGAGAGGGTAACTTGGGATTTTTTCAAGAAGAGTTTCGTAAAAAGTATATTAGCCAGAGATTTATAGGCCAGAAAAGAAAGGAATTCCTTGAATTAAAGCAAGGCTGAATGACTGTAACGGAATATGAGCGTAAGTTTGTGAGGCTCAGCAAATATGCTCGGGAGTGCATATCCATCGAAGCTATCATATGCAAGAGATTTGAGGATGGATTGAATGGAGACATCCGATTATTAGTTGGCATCTTAGAGTTAAGGGAGTTTGTGATGCTTGTTGAGAGAGCTTGAAAGGCAGAAGAATTGATCAAAGAGAAGAGAAAAGCTAATATTGAGTCTCATGACTAAAAGAAAAGACAGATAGGGAAATCACATCAGACCTCATCCAAGAGATCGAGAGAGTTTCGTACTGATCAAATGCTTTAGTAGGATTGACGAGTAGAAATAAGAATAAGCAGTACACGGCTTTTAAAGCTCAAACCACTTCTATCGCTAGTGTTGGTAGTGCTCAGCCAAATAGGCTAGAGTGTTCGCAGCGTGGTAGGCGTCATTTCAGTAAGTGTCGAGGAAACGATAGAGGTTGTTTCAAGTGCGGTTCATTGGACCATTTCATCCGAAACTGTCCTGAAATGGATGAGAAAGACAAGAAGCAAGATGTGAGAGTGAGTAATGATCCTTCGAGGGGTAGACCATAGAAACACCCAGGAAGTAGGACTAGCAATAGAGGTGCACATCAAGATTCCGCTGTGAGGCTCGAGGACTGAGCACTTGTAAGGACTTATACCATTCGCACTTGCGAAGAGGCATCGTCACCGGATGTGATTATGGGTACTTTTTCTTTTCATGATATTTTTGTTGTTGCTTTGATTAATCCGGGGTCTACCCATTGGTATGCTTGTGTGAAACTGGTGTCTAGCTCGAATATGCCGGTCAAGTCTACAAAATTTATGGTAAAGGAGTCAAACCCATTAGGTAGGCATGTATTAGTTGACCAAGCATGTAGGAATTGTCCCTTGAAAATTAGAGGTCATTGTTTTCCGGCTAACCTCATGTTATTGCCTTTTGATGAATTTGACGTTATCCTTGGTATGGATTGGTTTTCTACCCATGATGTTATAGTGAATTGTGGAAAGAAATTCATTGAACTGAAATGTGAAAATAGGGATATCCTTCGAGCAGAATTAGGTGAATTAGATAGCTTACCTATAGTGATTTCTTCTATGACTGCTGAGAAATATATGAGAAAAGGGTATGAGTCTTATCTTGCATTTGTGTTGAATACTCAAGTGTCAGAAGTAAAGACTGAGTCAGTGTCAGTGATATGTGAGTTTTCGGATGTGTTTCCGGAAGAGTTGCCCGGACTGCCTCCAGCTAGGGAAGTCGAGTTTGGTATTGAGTTGGTCCCTGGTACGGCGCCTATTTCAGTTGCCCCATATAGGATGGCACAGTAGGAGTTAAAAGAGTTGAAGGTTTAGCTACAAGAATTAACGGATAAGGGTTTTACGAGAACGAGCTATTCTCAGTAAGGTGTTCTAGTACTTTTTGTGAAAAAGAAAGACGGGTCGATAAGGTTATGTATAGACTACAGACAGCTCAACAAGGTGACTGTGAAGAACAAGTATCCTTTGCCAAGGATCGATGATCTGTTTGACCAATTGAAAGGAGCCACAGTGTTTTCTATGATAGACTTAAGGTCTGGCTATTACCAGCTAGGAGTTAGAAAACAAGATGTACCAAAAATCATATTTTGGACAAGGTACAAGAACTATGAGTTCCTTGTCATGACCTTTGGTTTAACAAATGCCCCCGCCGTGTTTATGGATTTAATGAATCGTATTTTTCGATTGTACTTGGATAAGTTCATTTTTTGTTTTTATCGATGATATATTAATTTATTCTCGTGATGAGAGTGAACACGCAGAGCATTTGAGAACTATTTTGCAGACTTTAAGAGATAAGCAGTTGTATGCCAAGTTTAGTAAAAGTGAGTTTTGGCTCTGAGACGTTGGAATCTTAGGACACACGTGTCGGGTGATGGAATTAGAGTTGACCTGAGTAAGATCTCGGCTACTGAGTGGAAATCGTAGAGGAATGTATAGTTGATTAGAAGCTTTCTAGGCTCAACGGGTTACTATAGACGATTCGCTAAAGGATTCTCCATAATTGGTACTCTGGTGACGAGATTGCTACAGAAAGATGTTAAGTTCGAATGGACAGAAAAATGCCAACAGAGTTTCGAGAAACTAAAGGCGTTGTTGACTGAAGCTCTATTTTAGTGCAACCAAAACTGGGAAAAGAATTCATGGTGTATAGTGACGTATCCTTGAATTGATTGGGATGCGTGCTCATGCAAGAAGGCAAGGTAATAGCGTATGCCTCGAGACAACTGAAGCCACATGAGAAAAATTATCCGATTCACGACTTAGACTTAGCCGCTATAGTGTTCGCACTGAAGATTTGGAGACACTATTTGTATGGCGAAAGATGCCGAGTATTCACCGACCATAAAAGTCTAAAATATTTGATGACTCAAAAGGAACTAAACCTTCTCCAATGAAGATGGTCAAAGCTCATAAAAGACTACGAACTGGTGATCGACTATCACCCGGGGAAGACGAACATGGTCGCCGATGCTTTGAGTAGGAAGTCATTGTTTGCTTTGAGGGCTATGAACACTCAGTTGTTAGTAACCGATGATGGTTCAATTTTAGCCAAGTTGAAAGCAAACCCAATATTTTTGCAAGAGATCTGTGAACCTAGAAAGGTGATAAAGAATTGCAAGCTAATATAACTCAGTGCGAGATGGGTATAGAATCAGATTTTCAGATTGGTTCATATGGATGTTTAATGTTTCAAGACAGAATTTGTGTACCCAAAGACGATAAGCTTATTCTGAAAATTTTGCATGAGGCACATAGCAATTGTATGTCTATCCATCCGAGTAGTATGAAAATGTAAAATGACTTGAAGAAAATGTATTGGTGGTCGAGAATGAAGAAAGACATTTCAGAGTTTGTCTCTAAGTGCCCAATTTGTTAGCAAATGAAAGTTGAACACCAAGTACCTTCGGGTTTACTTCAGCTTGTGATGGTCCCCAAATGGAAATGGGATCGTATTACAATGGATTTCGTGTCTGGGTGGCCTTGCACGCCAAGGAAGAAAGATGTCGTATGGGTTGTGATTGATAGACTAACAAAGTCAACTCATTTTATACCGGTGTGTATGGACTATTCGCTTGAAAAATTGGTTGATTTGTGTGTTTTCGAAATTGTGAGACTTCACAGAGTGCCCTTGTCGATCATTTCAGATAGAGATCTTAGGTTTACCTTGCGATTTTGGAAAAAAGTTACAACAAGCTTTGGGGACAAAGTTGAATTTTAGCATGACTTTCTATCCGCAAACCAACGGTTAGTCAGAGAGAGTAATTGAGATTCTTGAAGACATGTTACAGTGTTGTGTCCTTGAATTCCAAGGTAGTTGGGAAACGTATTTATCATTGGTAGAGTTTTCCTAAAACAATAGCTATCAGTCGAGTTTGAAAATGGCGCATTATGAGGCTTTATACGGGCGTAAGTGCCGAACGCCTTTGTATTGGACCAAAATCAAAAAAATTAGATTCACGGGGTTGACTTAGTAAAAGAGACTGAAGAGAAAGTAAAGGTAATTCGTGACTGTTTGAAGGCCACTTCAGATAGATAGAAATCCTACGCGGATTTGAAACGAAAGGAAATTGAGTTTCAAGTCGGTGATAAGGTGTTTTTTAAAGTATCCTCATGGAAGAAAGTCCTCAAATTCAGTAAGAAAGGAAAATTAAGTCCACGTTTTATTAGACCTTATGAGGTGACTGAGAGAATTGGACCGGTAGCTTATCGACTAGCCTTGCCATCCCAATTAGAGAAGATCCACAATGTTTTCTATGTGTCGATGTTTTGCCAATACCGTTCTAACCTTTCACACGTTCTTTCACCTACGGAGGTTGAGATTCAATCAAACATGACTTATGGTGAAGAGCTGGTTAAGATTTTGGCTTGGAAGGTTAAGCAACTGAGGAATAAGAGTATAACACTTGTAAAAGTACTATGGCATAAACATGGTGTGACAGCCCTAATTTAGCCCTAGTCGGAAAGTGGTTTCGGGATCACAAAATCGAGTCACAAAAATAATTAAATGTTATATTCTATGTTTATTATATGTGAAAGTGCATGTGTGAAATTTTCATGCTTTGATTTTGTCATTTGAGAGTAAAATTATGAAATAGGACCTATGTGAAATTTTCTGAAAATGCTATAGGCCAAATTGTAGTGGCCAAATAATTTGTAGTGTAAAATAGGAGGATTTCCATGTCAAACCTCCCATTTTACATGTAGTGGCCGGCCATCATGTTGGTGGTAGACAACATGTGCAAATTTTTTTATTGAAATTATGGCATGAGTATGGCACAAATATTATATGCCATTTTGTGTCATAAATTGTTGGGTAATTAGAATAATAAGAGTAACAAAAGGAAGTGAACGAAAAGTTTTGTCCATCCTTGTTCATGGTAGCCGAAAATGGAAGAGAAAGGAGAGGAAAAGAGCTCTTGAATGTTCGGTCACTTAGGGAAGAAAATCCAAGGTAAGTTCATGCTGTTTTGCTTCTATTTTGATGTTCATGGGTTTTTCTTGTTTCTACCTTAACCCATGAAGCATATTTTTGATATTTGGTTGTGTTGTGAGCATTCAATCATGAATGGAAATGAGAGAAATGGTTGTTGTTTCATGTTCTTTTGATGAAAATTGGAGAATAGATGAAGTTGAGCCAAGCAAATGAGCATGCATGTGCCTTAGATGCTAAGGGGAAAAATCGGCTAACATGTTGTGTGTATTATGGCTGAATGTGAACTTGGATAATATTGGGTAATGTTGTGCTTTAAAATGATGAAAGGAAGATTATGCTTAAGTGAAGTTATAGGTATGTGATGATTGATTTGTGATGTGCATGTTTAAATAATATGCATGCAAGGTATGTGTGAAAGAGTGAATTGGTAATAAATCTGCTTGGGACAGCAGCAGTAATGTGATTTTCGAAAATCACCATAAATTGTGAGAGATGAGTTAGAAGCTGAATAAATTATGTAATTAAAGCTTAATGAGTCTAGTTTCTTATAAAAGAAACTGTGTAAGCAAAATAATTGCCAAGGATGAGATATTTGAAGTGATGTGGGACAGGGTCAGAATGACTTCTAGATCCTCTATTCTGTTTTTATAAAATCATTATAAATTGTACAAAAATGGTTATAAGATGACGTTTATATGCTTAGACTCTTTAATGAGTCTAGTTTCAAATGAAATAAACGAGAACATATTTTGAATTTTGTACAATGAGAAATTTGATTCATAGTGAAGAGTGGTCAAACAATGAAATAAGGGAAACTTTAAGAAAAATCTGGTATTGATTGGCCATACCAAAAATCCTAAAAATTTTATGGGTAAAAGATATATGGGTCTATTTTCATAGAAAATTAACGGAACTTGATTTGGAGTTTCGTAGCTCCAGTTATAAATGATTTAGTGACTGTTGCTCAGGAAGACACCTTGCAGTGAAATTATGATTATGTGGTAAACATTGACAAAAAATTGTTAATGAGTTGCTTATTGATATCTTATAAGCTTACTATGATCAGTAGGTGTGAAAGTTGAATATATATATTATATTTTGAAAGTGATGCTTGAATAGTCGAATAATGACTAGTTTAAAATCTTTAAATTTTAAGCTCAAGAGCATAGAGGGGCAAATTCGGTTAAGAGAAAAGAGAAAGTAATCGAATAGCCGTTGTAATCATTCAGCAACATTCGAGGTAAGTTTTTAAGTGTTTAAGCTTGATTCTTTTTTATATGCCCAAGAGTTAAATTAATATGGTAAAAGGAATGTAAATTTTATTTAGTTAATGTGCCGAATATGTAATGATTTAAGGCTATAAGCCGATTATGGCTATTATGCTTAAGTTGAATTGGATTTGGAAATTTGATGCACTAAATGAGTGTTATAATGAATAAACTATGCTGTATATGTGTTGGTGGAGATATCACGATTTGTGATTATTAAATACCTAAAGGAAACCATGATATATATAAAATTATTATTATTAGTCCTTTGTGATAGCCGGATATGGCTTGGCACTAAAGTGATTAAATGTGAACTTCGATGAGGTAAACCATTAAAAGTGTGGCGCTATAAGACTATGGACTAATACGATATGTGGATTCGTTCCGTAAAGTAAATTATTCAAGTATGCGATATGTACTTAGGCATGTTAAATCGATTGGAATTGAATCATGAATGTGAATTGAGAAGCATAGGTAAAAATGCCTATGACATATATGTGAGTAAGGGTAAAACCATCGTAAATTATCGATAAGGATGGGCTATGTGCGGAACCATCTTATAATTGCTAATTTGAAAGGTTGTGTGTGAATCAGTGAGCAATATGTATATATTAGATGAATCGTGACCTTTTGGTTCTACTTGAACTAAGTTGCGCGATAAATAATTTATGCATATGACTTATAGTCGAATGGTCACTATGGGTTATGTTTGAATGGTGAAATGGAAATGTGTTAATATATAATTAAATATGCATGATATTTGATGTGTATCCGGGCTTAAAGACCCGCAGGCTTCGTGTTGGTAAAATATCCGGGTTAAATCCCGCAGGCTTCGTGCTGGTATTATATCTGGGATAAATCCCGCAGGCCTAGTGCTGGTATTATATTCGGGCCTTCGTGCCTAGCAGGCTTCATGCCAGTGATGTGTAATCGGGCCTTCGTGCCTAGCAGACGTAATGCCGATGAAATGATATGTTATGTGAATTTGGTGTTCCTTGTAAGATAAAGGTAGCCGAATGTTAAAGATGAAATGATAGTGTATTGTATCATGCTTATATGGCCTAATGGCAAGTATCACATGTTGGTAAATATACAATGTGCTTTTATAATCGAATGATAAGTTTGAAATGAATGTGAGTGAAATGTTATGCATAAGATATCAAATGTTAAGTGTGAAAATGAGATGAAAGAAAAGTGTTTGAGATGTATAATTATATATACGTTCGAATGATGTTAGTACTCAATTGATATGCATATGTTATATGGAACTTGTTGATTTGATTATTCGGGCCTTTGAGCTTAGCAGACTATAATGTTGGTAAGATACTATTCGGGCTTTCGAGCCTAGCAGGCTATAAAGCTGGTGAAATGATATCGGGCCTCGAGCCTAGCAGGCGAAATGCTGGTGATTTGAGGAAAGCCTATGACTAAGGTACCTCGTGCTAGATTGTCAAATGAATACATTTAATACGTAAAGTGAGCTAGGTACGCAGTATGTACTCATATATGAGTTTGATTTGAAGTGAATCATAAGGGAGTAATGTGATACGTGCGTGAATAAATGTTAAAACTATACCTATGATCATAATACACCTGGTCAGGGTGTGAAAGTATGTGAGGGTATTTGATAAAAATATGTTATATGAATTCAGATTAAGTGTGATAAGAATGCTGAATGTGCATTATGTGCTTGTGTATATTCGGCCAGATGGCAATATCCCTAGAATTTGGCCTCTTAAGAAATTAAATAATCGAAGTATAATTGCGTTTATTTGTTTGCATTGCTTAAGACTTACTAAGCTTATGAAAGCTTACTCCGTTGTTACATTTCTCTGTTTGATAGATTGTTGACTTCAGTTACCTGCTCGGGTTGGAGTTCGCCAGAGATATCATCACACTGTCGAGCTCACGTTATCGGTGTAAGTAAATCCTAGTATTTCGAGTCTATGGCATCTATAGGGTTTTAATGTTTTGGACCTCGTAAGCTCATATATGGAATAGATTGCATGTGAAAAGAAAAGTTTTAAATTGATTGAAATTTTTCAGCACGGTTTCTGTGTGATTGACTGAGTTTAAGTCGGGTAACACCTCGAACCCTGTTCCGGTGAGGGATACGGGCGAGGGGTGTTACACATTGGGCTGAAGAGGCCACATAAGAGCCCGATGAGACTATGAAAGATAAATAGCCAAACCTTTTAATTGGTAAGATTTTTGGGGACAAAAATCCTTAAAGGGGGATAATTGTAATAGCCAAATTTTAGGCCTAGTTGAAATAGTAGCTTCGAAACCACAAATATGAGGTCAAAGAAATTATTTTAATATTATTTTATGTGTTATAGCATGATTATATGAGTGTTTCAAATTTTTGGTGAATTAATTTCAGTGATTGCATGCTTAATTTTGAAAAAAAGACTAAATCACATAAAGTGCAACAATTTTGTTCTACTAGCTAAAGGTGTCAAATATCTATGGAACATTAAATTAGAGGTCTTTATTGAGTAAATAAACAGCAAATTTGTTAGTGGCTGAACATGGAGACAAAGAATTTGTAAGGTTAAAGTTAGGTGAAATTTGGTGACTAATATGACTAGAAATATAATAAAATAAGGATAACCTTTCATCTTTTTCATTCTCTTTCTTCTCCACCGATTTTCTCTAAGAAAAAAGGCCATAGGAGTTTGAAATTTTCAGCAACTTTAGACTCTTGCAAGTAAGTGATTTTGATGGTCTGTCTTGATGATTTTTTTATTTTGGGGGCCCTTGTAGTTAAGCTAACTAATGGGGGGACTATTTTGCAAAATAATTGAGAGTTTAGGGTTTTTTCATGAGAGTACCCATGTCGATTGCTGAATTTTTATAGGAGAAAATGAATCATGGTTGTTAAATAAACAACTTTAGTGAAAGGGGTTTTCATGAAAACACCAAAAAGGGACCATTTTGTAAAAGTTACAAAATGGGTAGTAAATGTGTGAAATAATTGAAATTGTGAGATGCAATAGGCTTAAAGTAGTTTCGGCTAGGCTTGGTTAATGTAGAAATTTGATGAAAATCGTTTTACAAGCCTAAGGGCATAATTGTAAATTTGTGAATGTCTAAGGGCAAAACGGTCATTTGCAAAAATAAGAATTATGAAATGTCTTGATTAATGTGATGATTAAATTAGTGAATTTTATCATTTTAGATCAAGAAATAAGAAATTCAGACCTAGACCGGGGGAAGACCAAGCTAGTAGACTAATTCAAACTAGTCGCCCATATTATATATACCGGGGTAAGTTACACATAAATAAATATCACAATTCTATTGTTATTATGCATTAAATAATTGATATTGCATGAAATGTTTAATTTTGTTACGAATATGCATGACGAGATTTGATGTGGTAAAACTCCTGGTTGAACCTAGGAATAAATCGGATATCCATGTCGTGATATTAGGGTTATGTGAGCCAGTGTAAGACCATGTTTGGAACATGGCATTAGGATTGATATGAGAGCTAATGTAAGACCATGTCTGGGACATGGCATCAACCTCAATATGTGAGCCAATGTAAGACCATGTTCTGAACATGGCATCGACATTGATATGAGAGCTAGTATAAGACCATGTCTGGGACATGGCATCGGCCTCGATATGTAAGCCAATGTAAGACCATGTTTGGAACATGGCATCGGCATTGATATGAGAGTTAGTGTAAGACCATGTCTGGGGCATGGCATTGGCCTCGATATGTGAGCCAGTGTAAGCCCTTATTTGGAACATGGCATCGATGCTTATATGAGAGCTAGTGTAAGACCATGTTTAGAACATGGCATCGGCATCTTACCCTTTTGTATGAGGCTTATCGAGTATCCATTTATTTTTCCAATTGGTTCGACAGGTAATTTAAAGATTATACCATGATTGATAAAAGTTATGATTATGTTGCAAGTGGTACAGGAACCTACACGAAACTCATAAGAATGAGCTCGGGTTATGTATATGAATAGTAAGGATGAAAAATGAGTATGATGTTACTTGGTAAAGCGATGTTAATTATTTACTTCTAACTTACTAAGCATTATGCTTCCTTCCTCTCTTTTCCATTTTTCTTATAGTGCCGCCAAGCTAGCTCGGGAATCAAGGAACGCCGGAGGCAATGATCACACTATCACCTAATGTTTTTGGTATAGTTAGTTTAAATGTTTTGAGCATGGCATGTACAGGGATTTGGTCTTCTATTCAGTGTCATGTTGGTTGATACGATCGCGCCCCATGGTTCAGCTAGTTCGAGCAAGGATTCTATGGTGCTACCACAAGGTCCTGTTACTCGAGCTCGAGCCAAGAAGTTTAAGGAGTCCATCACAGCTTTTGTTGCTCAACTTTGGATTGAAACGCCATTAGGACACTCCGAGAAAGCTGATTCCAGTTCCTTGAACTCACCATGCAACTACCTGCAAGTCCAGCTCAACTCATCGAGCTCGCCACCAGCTCACGTCCAGTTCCCCAGCTCACTACCAGCTCATGGGTCCAAGTCCAGCTCGGTTTTAGCTCATGAGTTGAATTCTAGCTCATGAAGACTACTTTGACTCCATTTGACTGCTATTAAATTTTTATTTAATAAGTTCATTAATTAGTTAATTAATAAACCACATATTAAATTTAGTTCACATTAGTTTTATTAAATATGTCTTAAAAGTGTTTATTGATATTAATTAAATTGTCATAACCGAATTTAATGTTTACATTTGTGTTCACATTAGCTTGAATTAATTCTGTTCACATTTTCTTGTAGAAACTCAATGGATGTATGGAGCTTGAAGCAACATGTCTTTTTGGAGGTGCATGGACAGTTAAGGGCTTTGAATCTCCTAGGTGCATGATCGGTTAAGTACATGTATGGCCACATTCAATGTGTTCAAGGTTCATGAATGTTCCCATTCATGTATGGTGTGCTATTCTTTCATTTTTCCAAGTGACTATTCGGCTAAAGGAGGCTTCCCATTACTTCATACATGTGGCCGAACATCTCCCTCCGTGAACCTTAAAATTCCGTTCAAATTATGTTCACATGGCATGGCCTTTCAATTCAAAGTGTTCACACCTATGGACTCTTCAAGAATCGGCATTCACACTTAATTTGGCTCATGAAGTGTCCTCAATTAATTCCCAACTTTTCACCAAACAATATGAATTAAACGCCTCAATTACTCAGGTTGGCCGAACCTAGCTAATGTCCAAGGGAGTCTCTCATTCATGATTCATTTCTTTAAGCATGAAGAACTTCCAGGACATCTCCACCATAGCCGAATCTGGTCATGAACATCAAAGGACTTCCTTCTAGAACCTTCAAGATGCATTCATGAGACTTTTACTTAATTATTAAGTATGTAAAGTGTCCATTCAATTAGCTAGTCTTTAGGCTATAAATACTTATTATTTTTCTTTGTAAAAGGACTTTTGGACTTTTGTTAATGTTATGCTGCCGAATTTGTTAGGCAAAACTTTTTCTCAAATTTCGTTCAAAGATTCGATTGGATTCCTAGTGTCTAGTGTGTCAACCGTTGTTCTTTGTCGAAACCGAACTTATCACTACTCGTAGTGTGGCGTTCAAACATACCCAGGTTCCTATCTTGTTAGATAGTGGATCGAGGTTTTCATTTGCCAATTCCAAACCGAACTAAAAGAGCTTATAAACAACGTGTCGATACCAAATCGGTATTGGTTCTTGTTTGCACTTTTTGTTCAACCCCATTTCTCCATTTACCAATTGTACCGACCATTCCATTTGTACCATTTCATAATACCATTTTGTTCTTACCCTTCATACCATTACGCCCATTTCTTCAATTCCCCCTTACCTAATTGAACCAATTCATTCATCCAAACCTATTCGGACTCTAAACTCGAACTTTCAAATTCTTCTTACCTATTCTAATTCGAACCCAAAACCAATATTCTTCTTTCCTTCATCTGACCTTTTCAATTAAACCTAACGTAACTTCTTGTTGACGATCGGGCACACTAATACGACTCGACTCTTCCGAGGTGAATCGTATCATTGGTTTAGCCATAACTGTTCGCTCATATGGATGTGATATTCATCTTGTATAGGCTGTTGATGTTGGCTAATACTGAATATTATTAAATGCATTTGTTGAAAACTCTCATGGATGTGTTTGTTGCATGGTTTGTGTTGATAAGTAGGAGATGTTGTATGTAATAGAAAATAGCTTGGAAATGATGTATGAATGCCTAGGTATTGGCTGATATGGTCATGTATTTATGTGGTATTGGTATTGTTGGATGTTTTTGTAGGTGGGTGTAAGTAAGGGTGATAAAAAGGCTTGGTAAATAGCCTTGTTTTTGTCCACACAGGTAGACACACGGGCATGTGTCTAGACCGTGTGTGACAAATGGTCTGCCCCATCGACGTGTAGTCAGGATATGTGTCCCTTGCACCTAAATTTGGCAAAACAGAATGCCCAGCAGTAACCACACAGGCTGAGACACAGCCATGTGTCTCAATCGTGTTGAAGACACGGTCTAGAAAATGGGCTTGTGCCTTGGCCGTGTGCCCCTAAATGGTTGATGACGTCAGAAATAGAATGTCAAGGATTTTGTACATGGGCTGAGACATGGGCGTGTCATGGCCGTGTGAGGGAGACAAGCCATGGACACGGGCGTGTGTCAAGCCGTGTGAAAATATTTGTAGGTTCAAATCGAGAAATAAATTCGCACGGGCTAGGGACACGAGCGTGTCCCGATATGTTCAGGTTGTGTGAGCCACACGGGCCTTCAACATGGCCATGTTAAGAGGACACACGGGCGTGTCGCCCTCCCACACGGGTGTGTGCCCTTGTTTGCATTGAAATTATTCAAAGTTTTTAGTGTTTTTTATTTATTCCCAAACCATTTCCAAAGCGTGTTTTGGGCCTCATAGGTTCATATTAGGGACGTTTAAGAGGAAGTTTGATAGTTTTATGTTTGAGCAAAATTCTATGACCTGAAATTTTTTGTATGCATGTGTTTAAGTCTAGTAACGCCTCGTACACTGTCCTCATGTGGGATATGGGTAATGGGTGTTCACTAACCTTCTTGGTTTAGTCCCAAACTATTTTCAAAGTATGTTTTAGGCCTCGTAGGCTCATAATAGGGACATTGTGATTGAGTACAAAATTTTTTAAATTTGAACGTAAATTTATAACCCGAAAGTGTATGTTTGCTTATTTTTAAGTTCGCTAATGCCTCGTTCCCTATTCCGGCGTTGAACATGGGTAAGGGGTGTTACATTTAGTGGTATCAAAGCTATGGTTTAGTCAATTCTTAGACTAACGTAGAATGTGTACGAGTCTAGCTATACATGCCATAAATGAACTGTGATAGTGTGATGACTCCTGACAATTGTAAACTATGTCTTTGTATAATAATGGATCTCATTCGAGCTGAGCCTAATGAAGTAGAAAGTAATGCACCGGCTCCCGCTCAAGGGGTAGCACCGTCTGATAGTAGACCCCCTACTGTTAGTCAAGGAGGAGGAGGCAGCGAAGCCTTTCTCCACATAATGAATAAGTGGTATACGAAATTTGTTCGAACAAATTTGAATGCCTAACCTCCTCCACCCCTACCCATTCCTCGACTAGTTCCCATAGCCCTTCAAGGTATAGATTTGTTGAGAATGAACAATCCCTCGGTAGATAAGATCCGAAAGCATGGACCAGAATATTTTAGAGCTAATATGGATGATGATCCCGAAAAAGCTGAGTTTTGGCTCAAAAACTCCATTAGAGTATTTGATGAGCTGTCATACACACCGGATGAATGTTTAAAGTGTGCTATCTCATTTTTGAGAGATTCTGCATATCATTGGTGGAATATGCTTGTATTTGTAGTTTCGAGAGAAAGAGTAACATGAGACTTCTTTCAGGAAGAGTTTCGTAAGAAGTATATTAGCAAATGATTCATCGATCAGAAAAATAAGGAGTTTCTTGAGCTGAAATAGGGTTGTATGACCGTAATAGAGTATGAGCTAGAATTTGTCAGGCTGAGTAAATATGCTCAGAAGTGTGTTTCCACTAAGACCATCGTGTGCAAGAGATTTGAGGATGGATTGAATGAAGACATTCGTGTGTTAGTTAGGATTTTAGAGCTGAAAAAGTTTGTGGTATTGGTTGAATGGAGTTGTAAGGCTGAATAATTGAATAAAGAGAAGAGAAAAACTGATCTTGAAGTTGGAGATTCAAAGAAAAGATAGATGAGTAAGCTGTTTCCATATCAGGCCAAGAAGTCTAAAGAAATGTATTCCCATTTGAATGTTTCAGCGGGGTATTCATGCAGAGATCGTGAGAAACAACATTCAAGTTTTAATTCTCAAGCCACCTCAATGGCGAGTGTGGGTAATTTAAGGTCCAATAGACCCGGATGTCCGTAGTGTGACAGACATCATCCCGGCAAGTATAGGGCATTCAAGTGTGGCTCTCAAGAGCATTTTATCCGTGATTGTCCTGAAATGGTTGAGAAGGAAAAATTTCAGAGTGTGAGTCTGAATAATACTGCTACAAGGGGTAGGCCACTGAGAAATCTGGGAATGGTGCTAGTAGTAAGGGTATGAAGAAAGGTCCGAAGCTCGAGCACCTACCACAGCTTGTGCCATCCATGCTCGCGAAGAAGTGACATCTCCTAATGTTATCACTAGTAATTTTTCTCTCTATAACACTAATGTAGTTGTATTGATCGATCCTGGATCAACTCATTCTTATGTATGTGTGAAATTGGTAACTAGTAAAAGTTTTCCAGTTGAGTTTACTTAGGTTGTGATTAGAGTATCAAACCCTTTAGGCAAACATGTATTAGTTGATAAAGTTTGCAAGAATTGTCCCTTGATGATTCAATATCACTATTTTCTGGCTAACTTAATGATGTTTCCATTTGATGAATTTGATGTTATTTTGGGTATGGATTGGTTGACATTGCACGATGCCGTAGTGAACTGTAAAAGAAAGATTATTGAACTGAAATGTGAAAATGGTGATATTCTTTGGATTGATTCAGTTGAGTCGAGTGAGTTACCTGTTGTGATTTCTTCAATATCTGCCTAAAGATATGTAAGGAAAGTTTATGAAGCTTATCTGACTTACGTGCTGAATACAAAAGAGTCTGAATTGAAAATTGAATTAGTGCTGAAAGTTTTTGAATATCTGGACGTGTTCCCGAAAGAGTTGGCTGGGTTACCTCAGTTATAGAAGTTGAATTTTGCATTGAGTTAGTCCATGGTACTTCACCGGTATCTATTGCTCCGTATAGGATGGCTCTGACTAAATTAAAAGAATTTAAAGCTCAGTAGCAAGAATTGATAGATAAGGGTTTTACGAAACCGAGTTACTCCCCCTGGGGTGCTTCAGTGTTATTTGTAAAGAAGAAAGACGTATCCATGAGATTGTGCATTGATTACCGATAGCTCAACAAGGTTACCATAAAGAATAAGTATGCTTTACCAAGGATTGATACTTGTTTGACTAGCTGAGAGGAGCAACCATGTTTTCAAAGATTGATTTGAGATTTAGCTACTATCAGTTACAAGTTAAAGATTCAGATGTGCCAAAAACTACTTTCAGAACAAGGTATGGGCACTATGAATTTCTTGTTATGCCATTTGAATTAACTAATGCCCCTGCTGTTTTCATGGACTTGATGAACTGAAATTTTCGACCATATTTGGATAAGTTTGTAGTTATTTTTATTGATGACATACTGATTTATTCTCATGATGAGACCGAGCATGCTGAGCATTTGAGAGCTGTTTTACAAATTTTGAGAGACAAACAGTTATATGCTAAGTTTAGTAAAAGTGAGTTTTGGCTTAGAGAAGTTGGATTTTTGGGACATATCATTTCAGGTGATGGTATCAAGGTTGATCCCAATAAAGTTTAGGTGATTGTTAATTGGAAACCACCAAGAAATGTGTCTGAGCTTAGGAGCTTTTTGGGTTTAGCCAGTTACTACCATCGATTTTTCAAAGGATTTTTGATGATTGTGACTCCTATGACGAGATTGTTGCAAAAAGATGTCAAGTTTGAATGGTCCGAAAAATGTTAGCAAAGTCTTGAGAAGTTGAAAGCCTTATTGACTGAGGCAACGGTTTTAGCGCAACCTGAACCAGGAAAAGAGTTTGGATTTCTAGCAATGCGTCACTAAATGGGTTAGGATATGTGTTGATGCAAGAGGGTAAGGTGATAGCCTATACCTCGAGACAATTGAAGCTACATGAGAAGAATTACCCAATTCATGATTTGGAATTAGCTGCTATTGTGTTTGCTTTGAAGATATGGTGACACCATTTTGTACACTGAGAAATGTTATGTTTTTACTGACCATAAGAGTTTAAAGTATTTGATGAGTCCTAAGGACTTTAACTTATAACAATGAAGATGGCTCAAGTTGCTAAAAGATTATGAGTTAGTGATTGACTATCACCTGGGTAAAGCGAATGTAGTAGCGGACGCCTTGAATAGGAAGGCCTTGTTTGCCTTGAGGACACTGAACATGAGATTGACTTTATCCGATGAAGGTTCTATTTTAGCCGTGTTGAGAGCTAGGTTGATGTTTATTCAGAATATTTGTGAAGCCCAGAAATGTTACAGTGATTTGCAAGCCAAGAGAGCTCATTGTGAATCGGTTAGTGATTCAAACTTCCATGTCGGATCTGATGATTATTTGATGTTTTGAGATAGGATTTGTGTACCGAAAAATGATGAGCTTGTTTAGCACATAATGTTTGTTTATCTATGCATTTGGGTACTACAAAAATGTATAATGATTTAAAGAAAATATATTGGTGGTTGGGTATGAAAAGAGATATCTCCGAGTTTGTTTCGAAATGGTTGATATGCCAACAAGTGAAAGCTAAACACCAAGTGCCTTCGGGTTTACTTTAGCCAGTTATGGTACCCAAGTGAAAATTGTAACACCCCTAACCCGTATCCGACACTAGAATAGGGTTACAGAGCATTACCGAAAATTTCAGAACATTTTCAAATAATTCATGATATTTACTGTTCATAGTGAAACTATCTACCTGAGTCATAGTCACTAAATTATTTATATCTGGGGCTACGGAACTCCAAATTAAGATCTACTAATTTTTCCTAAAACTAAACTAACATATCTTCTTACCATAAAATTTTTAGAATTTATGAATTATCTAATAAGTACAATTTATTCTTCAAAGTTACCCTTGTTCTGCTGTTTGATAGCTTCGCCCTTTCTTTACTAAAAATTAATTATCTCTGCGTACAGAATTTGGATGATGTTATAATTTGTTTATTTTGAATATAGACTCATTAATGATTTTAATAATATAAATTATAACTCATAATTATTTTTGTACAATTTTTAATGATTTTCCAAAATCAAAACAGGGGATTCCAAAATCATTCTAACTTTGTCTAACAAAAATTCAAATATCTCATAAAGTAAGATTCTTTTGCTTATACCGTTTCTTCTATGTAAAACTAGACTCAATAGGATTTAATTTCATATTTTACTCAACCTCTATGTTGATTTCCACAATATTTGGTGATTTTTCAAAGTTGGACTGCTGCTGCTGTCCAAAACTGTTTTAATGAAAAATGTTGATAACTAAGTTTATAACATCTTCACTTCCTTTCAATTAAACCCTATACATGCCATATAAACCTTAAGATGCTTAATAAATTTTACCGAAGTTATTGGGATAGTGTGCCCTGATGTGTTGATCTGATCCACCGATTTCACGTCAATCTACAAATAACATTTAACACACAAGAGTAAGCTTATGAAAGCTTAGTAAGCTCATAGGCATAGAAAAATAAATCGTGCCGAACATTGCACATAATCATATAATAGTTAATTTCACTAAATCCTCCTGTAAATCACAAAATCATTAATAAACTCATTTGATTGATTTCAATGTCACTATTCACCAATTCTTGATCTTTTGGGCCCATTTCTCATTTACTTTCATAGTCAAATTAGGGAACGATTACGGAATTGAGTACTTCATTATCACAATTACAAAGTAAAACTATAGTCTTGCATATAGTCACATATTACACACCGAAGCCATAGCCCAACCATGGTCTTACATGGATCACATATCACACTGATGTCATATCCCAGATATGGTCTTATACAGTAGCACATATCACACCGATGCCATATCCCAAATATGGTCTTATACGGAAGCACATAATCACATCTCTCCGATGCCATAGCCCAACTATGGTCTTATACGGAAATCACATGATCACATCACATCGATGTCATAGCCCAGCTATGGTCTTATACGAAAATCACATATCACATGTTGCCATGGTCCAACCATGGTCTTTTCCGTCAATTCGTCTTAGCCACTAAACGAAAGTACTCAAATCCGTTGTTCCACTTAATTTGTACTTTTATTCAAATATCATTTTACAACTATCACAGTTTAATGAAATTCATATGCAATAATATACTATATCATTCATGAAATTTTCATATCAAAACATTAAATTTAGCCATATGAACTTACCTGGGCAAATTCGCAAAAGTCATACAAGTTCAGGGACTAATCGGCTATTTTCTCTTTTCCACGATTCACTTCGGGTTCTTGATCTATAATTTTAAAATCATTAATTTATTAGCATTCATTTCAATTTTACTCTACTTTACAGTTTATACCCTTTAATTCCTAAAATTACACTTCTGCCCCAAATTTTTACAATTTTTACAATTTAGTCCCTACTCAATTAACCCATAAATTGAGTTAAATTTTCTCAATTAATGCTTTATTTATTCATTATAAGCTACTATACAACCTTTAAAAATCATAATTTCAGTACCAAACCTTAATTCACAACTTTTTCACAATTAGGTCCTAAAACCAATTTCTATCAAAATCTCTTAATAAAATCATCATATAATAAAATCAGAACTTCAATTCCATAATAATTCACCATAATCATACAACACTTATTCATGGTAACTTTTAAAGTCACCCATAAAATCAAAAACTAATGGATTAGATAGTTGGACCTAATTGTAAAAGTCACAAAAATATAAAAATTACTTAGAAAAAGTAAAAATTGAACTCACATATGTCAAAATATGAAAAACTAGCCACTTCCAGACCTCCCATGGCATTTTTTCTGAAGAAAAATGATGATATCTCTAGATTTTTCAATTTTGTCTTTACTTAATATGTTTAATTTGCAAATTTTCCAATTTTGCCCTTGTTTCTCCTTATCTTTTTGCTGAATTTCTTGCCCAAACCGTCCAGTCCATATAATTTGTGTCTAATTTCCTTTTAAATCCTTCCTTATTAGTCACTTAAGCTATTTAATCACTTTAACAAGTTTTAATCCTTCTTCAATTTAGTCCTTTTTAATTAATTGACTATCAAAACGTTAAAATTTTCTAACGAAACTTTAATACTAACTCAATGACACTCCATAAATATTTATAAAAATATTTATGGCTCAAATTATGCATTCGAGGTCTCGATACCTCATTTTAGACCCAATTTACCTATTAAATTCTTCTTTCTTTCTTTTTTTTCTTTTTCTTTTAAATCCCAAAATTCACTAATTCAAAAATTCTTCTAAATTCACACTTGACCAATAATTATTAATTTATTAAATTTTCAAACTTACTTGTCAGATTTAGTGATTCCCAAATCATTGTTTTCAACACCACTGAAAATTGGGCTGTTACAAAAATAGGATAGGATTACGATAGATTTCGTAACGGGTTTGCCTTTGACATCGAAAAAGAAAGATGTTGTATGGGTTGTGGTTGATAGATTGATGAAATCGGCTCATTTTATATCGGTACGTACTGATTGTTCACTTGATAAGCTAGCTGAGCTATACATTGCTGAGATTGTGAGATTACATGGGGTGCCTGTTTCTATTATCTCAGATAGAGATCTGAGGTTTACCTCGAGGTTTTGGTAAAAGTTGTAAGAAGCCTTGGGTACAAAATTGAGTTTTAGTACTACATTTCATCCACAGACCGATGGTCAATCCGAAAGAGTAATTTAGATACTTGAAGATATGCTCCGATATTGTGTATTGGAATTCGAGGGTAGTTGGGAAATATACCTACCACTAGTCAAATTTGACTATAACAATAGTCTTCAGTCGAGTATAAAGATGGCACCTTATGAGACATTGTATGGCCGCAAGTGCTGAACACCTTGTATTGGACCGAACTTAGTGAGAAACAGATTCACGGGGTCGACTGGGTTAAGAAAACCGAAGAGAAAGTAAAAGTAATTCGAGATTGTTTGAAAGCTGCTTCCAATAGATAGAAATCATATGCAGATTTGAAAAGCAATAAGACCGAGTTTGTAACACCCCTTATCTGTATCCGACGCCAGGACAGGGTACGAGGCATTACCAAACTTGTACTCATATATTCATGCAAAAAGTTGGGCAAAATTTTTTTCTTTAAAACAACTTCACTCATACATACACAAATTGTCACTAATATGGGCCAACGAGGCCCAAAATAGCCATCGAAAAAGGATCGGGACTAAATTAGGAACTTTTAGAAAAGTTAGGGAAATTTTCCCAAATACAGAGCCACACACCCGTGCGAAACAGGGGACACTCCCGTGTGCTCTCTACATGCCCGTGTCCTCCAGTCCTGTAACTCTCTGACTATGACGTTAGCACCAATTTAGGGTCACACGGTCACATCACATGCCCGTGTGGCTAGACCTTTTGGTCAATTAAAATTAAATGAATTTTTCATAAAAAGGTGCAGACTTCACACGGCCAAAGTACACGCCCATGTGGGTAGGCTGTGTCCGTCACGCGACCAAGACACATACCCGTGTCTTAGCTCGTGTGTTTACTACTGAGCATACTGACTTGCAAAAATAGGGTGCAGGGGACACACGACTATCCCACATGCCCGTGGGACAGACCGTGTGTCACACATGGCCTAGACAAATGCCCGTGTGTCTACCAGTTTGGACAATTTGAAGGCTATTTTCCAAGCCAATTGCCACCCTTAATCACTCATGCACTTAAGCATATTTCATAGCATGCAACATGACATACTTAGACACTCAATATTCAACACCATAGCACTTTCACATCTTTATAATATCATCCTATTGCATATTCCGTTAATCACACCATTTTGGGGCATTTTATACAAACTTCATGCAAATCAACTTGATTATCAAAATTTCAAGCTGCACATTTATAACTATAGTCATCTTAGGTTATTAAACTATTCTTTATCTCCTAGTATTTAATCCATACATCTTCATACATCCACCAAGAAATCATATTCCATATCATCAAGAAAATATCTCATCATATATCCATCACACAACCACATATAACATCATCAGGGCATCAACACATGCATGCATGAACAATTAGATATTACAACCCAAGAATCAATCATGAGCTACACATGGCTATTACAAAATGAATCATCAACATCATAGGCCTTCACAATTTGGCCAAATAGCATGACACATTCCACAAAATGACCAAGTCCCCTATACATGCCATACTCAAAATAGCATATTCACTATACCCAATGCTCTTTTGATAGTGTGATCGAATGCTCCGACAACTTTCAATCCCCGAGCTATCTTGGCTGAACTACAAAGGATGGAAAAGAGAGGGGAGTAAGCATTTAAGGTTAGTAAGTCCACATGCAAATAATGTGCAATATTAGTAAACAAAAATCATATAAGACATAATAACATAACCACCAAGATTATTCATCATTCAAGCATTCTAGCTCATTTATCAAGTATTCATATATATATATGAATATACTTTCTCGTCATATATCATCCTTTAACAAGGCATCACTCATGAGTATAACGTACATACCTATACATATTCGTAGCATATCAAATAACTTTACCTTCATTATCATGCCCATCTTGGGACTTTCATAGTATCAGTCATTATAATACCCGTTGAACACTCGGAATACTATTGGATACATGGAAACTTGCACATGAGTGCCACATAAACATATGTAGCTGAAGCTACCTCATATCATGCAACGCTCACAAAGGAGCTATTTACGGGCTTGCTTGTATAAGCTATCGATCAAGGTGTAACTACACGGGCTGCTCACAAAAGCTGTCAGGTATCCAGCCACTCAAGGATTACCTAGCCACTGGTAGGACACACAATACCATTGCTCGGAACTCAATCACATCTATCACATCCATTATGAACTCGGACTACTGAACGAGCTCAGATGCCACATATATCACGAACCTGGACCACTCAACGCGTTCAAACTTCTTAATTCCTAGTGACATGTCACTTGTATCCTAAACTATTCCTAAAGTTCAAACGGGGTTTTTCTCACTTGCACATTGTGCCTCTATTGCACTTGCTCGTGACATCGTGGATAACGACCGTAATATTATTCATGCTTACAGTACTACCATTAGACATAGCATACATAATAAGCAATAAAATTATTATCACATAATGTTAACACAGCATAACATACCACATTGTCACATTATTTACACATGTACTTACCTCGGTACAAAAATGATGGTAATCGTGCCTAATCGTCGTATACTTTATTCTTCCCTCGATCAAGACCCGGTTTACGTTTTTCTTGATCTATAATGCCAAATTTAACTTGTTTATTAATCACATTATGCAAATCGAACCATAAATCATTGTTTGGTAAAATTACCTTTTCACCCCTATCTTTCCATTTATTTATGATTTAGTCCCTAGGCTCGTAAAATGAAATGCATGTATTTTCTTGGTTACCCAAGCCTACCCGAACCTTTACTATGCTCATATCAGCCCATAGCTTCCTTTATTTCACATTATTACTACTCACTTTTACATTTTTATAAACAAGTCCCCTTTTTTGGTGTTTTCACTAAAAATCACCTAGTAAAAGATGTTTATCATGCATCAAACATTCATATTCCTCCATCAAACATTCATATTTCTCCATTAATAAACGAAATACATGCATGTTACACATGAGGCAAATTTCATACATGAACCCTAGCTCAAAATATAGCTAGAAATGGGTAGATCATGCTTCAAAGAGTTCAAAAATACAAAGAACATTAAAAACTTGGCTAGGGAGCACTTACAATCAAGCTTGGAAATGTTGAACAAAACCCTAGCTATGTCCATTGGGAAATTTGGCTAGCACTTGGACAAAATGGACACATTTTTACTTTGATTTTCCCTTTTTATTCTTTTAATTACCAAATGACCAAAATGCCCTTAGGGTTTTTCTTTCAAATTGTTCCTATGCATGTCCATTTTTGTCCAAAATTATAGAAATTGGTCAAATTGCTAATTAGGACCCTCTAATTTATAATCTAAAGCAATTTCATGCTTTAAGCTTCTAGAATGCAAGTTTTGCATCTTACTCAATTTGGTCCCTAATGTTTAATTAGACATTTTATGCATAGAAATTCTTCATGAAACTTTCACATAAGCATGCATTAATATCATAGACCTTATAAGAATCATATAATAATTATTTCTATCTCAGATTTGTGGTCTCGAAACCACTATTCTGACTAGGCCTTAATTCGGGATGTTACAACTTTCCTCCTTTTAGGATTTTAGTCCCCGAAAATCTTACCGGTAAAAAGGTTTGGGTACTATTTTCTCAAAGCCTCCTTAGGCTCCCATGTAGCCTTTTCAACCCCATATCTTTGCCATAAAACTTTCACAAGAGCAACACTTTTGTTTCTCAAATGCTTGACTTCCCGAGCTAGGATCCTAACAGGTTCCTCACCATAAGTCATATCTGGCCTGATTTCAACCTCTGTCGGTACAATAACATGTGAGGGATCCGATCTATATCGGTTCTACATGGACACATGAAACAGATCGTGAATCTTTTCTAACTCAGTCAGCAAAGCCAATCGATAAGCAACAACCCCTATCATTTCGGTAATCTCATATAGTCCTATAAAATAAGGACTCAACTTGCCTTTTCTACCGAATCTCAATGTAACGCCCCGAATTTGGGCCTAGAAGTATTGGGACTTGAGTATGGGTCCATAAGGAGGTTGTATATAAGCATTTAATTGTGCAACGAAATGACACAATTAAATGTCTGCTTTGGTGGTTAATGGATCTAAGATGTGTTGGAGAAATCTTGGGTTCAAACCTCGGCTTTAGAAAAATTTTTGGTTTTAAGTGAATAAAACCCTGGATGTTTGGATGAAGGCCTTTTAAATTATTGTGGTAAATAAATGACATAAGGAAGCATGTGGTCTAGTGGTTGTGGCGTCATTAAGGTTGAAAGGGAGCCCAGGTTCAAGTCTTGGCTCTTACAATTTATTTTGGTTTTTCTTATAAAGGAAGCTGGACTTTGGCCTATAGACCTTATATTTAATTGAGGATAAAATGGTGACACAAAGAGCCTTGTGGTGTAGTGGCAAGGTGGCGTGTTGTGTAACTGTGAGGTCTAAGGTTCAAGTCTTGGGATGTGCAATGGGGTATTTATTTTGCTATTTGAGCTGTGTAGGAGGTGGAGTTAGACTGGAACTCTGTGGTTGAAGTGGTCGTATAAAAATAAGGAATTTTCATAATGGTTGAAAGTAATCCCACATCGGGAAGCTAACATGAGCATTGGTGAGAAGCTGGCTTTAAATAGAGCGAAACAGATGAGTTGGTGAGAGGGAAAGTGATTAAGACTCAATGTAGGCTATGCCAAGGTTAGTGATCATGGACTTCGGCTCGTTCTTATAAATAGGTGTCTATTCACGTCCTTCTGTGTTGGAAGTCTGCAAAAGTCAAAACCTCGGTATTTGAGGCCTCACGAGCGTGTGAACGCACGAGGGGCGAACCGAGCCCACAAATCATAGGCGATAGACTGTGGAGACCATCACGAGCATTCTCGTCTGCCAGCACGATGGGCCTATGGGCTCGCTTGTGTAAACTTCACTGTTAAGTGGGACGTAGATAGACTTGTCATGTCACGCACATGACTTAGGTAGTTCTAGGACACGTTAGGCCTAGATGGGCCATATGGGCCCAATAAGCTTGTGGGCCCCACATGAATTGAATCTGCAACTTGTAATAATTATTGAATTAGGCTATGTAGGTCACATAGCTGTATCTAGATTTAGGCTAAGTGGGCCACACGAGCGTGTGGGCCCACTTTGGCCGAGTAATAGACCTTGGGCCCATTTACACTGTTATGATCATTTAGGTTATTTGTGTCGTTGATGTGACTGTAGACCTTCAGAAAGGTCGTTACCTGAGCTGATAAATATTGGTAAAATTACCGAAATACCCTTGTAGTGTAAAATAGCCGTAATACCCTTGTAGTGTAAAATGACCGTAATGTCCCTGTATGGTAGAATGACGATTATGTCTTATGTTTCATATGACTGATGTGCTTATGATTTACATATATGATTGTACTGAGTATGACTTTGGATACACGTAATATTTATGACATGACATATTGCATGGGGTTGGGTTGTTATAGACGGAGGAAGTGTACGGCATGTAGCCATCCTGTATAAGGCTTTCAGCCTTTCTGTGATACTTAGGGCTAATAGTCGTTCTATTAACTGGCAGCGTGGCTGAGATACTTACGGCCTTTAGCCGTCCTGTCTATGAAAGTGTATGGCCTGTAGCCGTCCTGTTTAAGGCTTTCAGCCTTTCTCCAATATTTATGGCTTATAGTCGTTCTGGTAACTGGCAGCGTTGCTACGATATTTATGGCCTTTAGCCGTACTGTCTATGACATTGAGTCGTCTTATCTACGATGTTTAGCTGTCTTGTCAACGGCGTTGAGCCGTCCTGTTGACTTGGTACCGCAACCAGTGCTAAGCTTGGTGTGTTGGCTGGGTAGGTCGATTTTATCCCCACATGGTGAGTTGGTTGGTACGTGTGGTGAGCTAGTTGGATTGGGTTGGGTTGCATACCTGTGTTGTGATTATACTATTTTGGGCATAGGCCCACACTGTTACTGCATAAGGCTTAGGCCCAGACTGTATTATTATTGAATAGGGCTTAAGCCCATACCATTACTGTATGCACTGTTACTGTAATGGGCTCTGACCCAGACTTATTCTGAATTCTGTCTGTTTACTAACTATTTTAGTTTAGGAGGGGATTACACATTGAGTTTTCATAAACTAACCTTGTTTATTAACTGTGCAGGTAATCCCTAACATTAGGAGGATCAGTGCTGCGAGGGACTCAAAGGTTTCCACACAACTGCTATTGTTTCCGACTTTCTTTTAAGTTATCTATTTATAAGTACTTATATTTGATCTGTGTTGTAACAAAGCCTCTTTTAATTTCTAGTTCTAAATTTGGAATTTTATATATATTTTTTATAATTGTTGGAGTAGAACACGGTTTTCTTTTGCAAAACAATAACTGTTTTTCAAAATATCACGTTTTCGAAAAACTTTAAATTAAGCTTCTGCAGCAAATAAAGTGTTAAAGGTAATAATGTTTTACAAGATAATCACTTTTAATAAACCAACAGAAATTGAGGTTTTAACAAGTTTTAAAATGGCTAGAGGTTTTAAATAGTAAGAAGGGTTTTCAATGAGAACATGGTTTTCGAAAAACACTTTAACGTGACACGCCAGATTTTAGCCATAGCATCTAGGTCGGGTTTGGGGTGTTACATTTAGTGGTATCAGAGCCAAGTTGCAAAACTCGGCTGTGGATTGGGTTTTAAAATTGGATTCCTAAAGAATTGTTTCAAAAAGGTTTGAAAAGATTTGAAGTATTTGAAATGTTTTTCAGAAAATGTTCCTGAAAGTGTGGTTACTGAGTCTCCGGCACTGAATCTGTAAGTTTTCTATTAGATTGTACTTAAAGTTAGATTTTGTATTTATTCAGTGTATGTTCTGGAAATCAGATATTTTTTAAAGTTAGCAACAGTACTTTGATGGATTCCAAAGGCAAGAAAGGTTGCGAGGAGTTGCCCATCTCCCCGGAACATGAGATGGTTCAGGAAACTATAGTCAAGGTAAGTCTGCCAACTTTGGGTAACAATAACCCGGAGCTTGGTACGGAGGCACTGACCCTGTTGGTAAGGGAAGTATTGGAAGAAGTGTTCGAGGCAAGAGTTAAGGCAAATGGTGAAACACTTCAGGCTAGGTGTTTGGAGTGCAGCAGGAAGACAAATCACAGTCCTTTGAAGCAGAACCCTCATTTTGTGAAACGCGTTAAGACGCGTCTGAACTTTTTGGCTTGCGAGCATTGCAAAAGGCACCATCTGGATAGATACGGCTATTTAGCCCAAATTTAGATACGGCTATGTGACCTACATAGCCCAATCCAATAAATATCACAAGTTGCAGATTCAATCTGTGTAGGGCCCATGTAGATAGACTTGTCATGTCAATCTGCAACTTGTGATATTTATTGGATTGGGCTATGTAGGTCACATAGCCGTATCTAAATTTGGGCTAAATAGGCCATATGAGGGTGTAGGCCCACTTGGGTCGAGTAATGGTCCTTGGGCCCATTTACACTGTTATAATCATTTAGGTTATTTGTGTCACTGAGGCGATTGTAGACCTTCGGAGAGGTCATTACCTGAGCTGAAACCCCAATATTGGTAAAATTACTGAAATACCCTTGTAGTGTAAAATGACTGTAATACCCTTGTATGGTGGAATGACGATTATGCCTTATGTTCTGTATGACTGATGTGCTTATGATTTACATATATGATTGTACTGAGTATGAATTTGCATACACATAATATTTATGACATGACATATTGCATGGGGTTGGGTTATTATGGACGGAGGAAGTGTATGGCCTATAGCCGTCCTGTATAAGGCTTTCAGCCTTTCTGCGATACTTATGGCTTATAGCCGTTCTGTTAACTGGTAGCATTGCTAAGATATTTATGACCTTTAGCTGTCCTGTCTACAAAAGTGTACGTCTTGTAGCCATCCTGTATAAGGCTTTCATCCTTTCTGCGATACTTATGGCTTATAGCGATTCTGTTAACTAGCAGTGTTGCTACAATATTTACGGCCTTTACCCACCCTATCTACGATGTTGAGTCATCCTGTCTACGATGTTGAGCCGTCCTGTCTATGGCATTGAGCCGTCCTACTGATTTGGTGCCACAACTGGTGCTAAGCTTGGTGTGTTGGCTGGGTGGGTCATTTTTTTCCCCACATGGTGAGTTGGTTGGTATAGGTGCTGAGCTAGTTGGATTGGGTTGGGTTGCATACCTGTGTTGTGATTATACTGTTTTGGGCATAGGCCCACACTGTTATTGCATAAGGCTTAGGCCCATACTGTACTATTATTGAATAGGGCTCAAGCCCAGACCATTACTGTATGCACTGTTACTGTAATGGGCTCCGACCTAGAATGATTCTGAATTCTGCCTGTTTTCTAACTGTTTTAGTTTAGGAGGGGATTACACAATGAGTTTTCTTAAACTAACCTTGTTTATTAACTTTGCAGGTAATCCCCAGAATTAGGATGATCGATGCTGCGAGGGACTCAGAGGTGGTCACACAATTGCTATTGTTTCCGACTTTCTTTTAAGTTATCTATTTACAAGTACTTATATTTGATCTGGGTTGTAACATGGCCTCTTTTAATTTCTGGTTCTAAATTTGGAATTTTATATTTTCTTATAACTACTAGAGTAGAACATGACTTTCTTTTCCAAAACAATAACTATTTTTCAAAATATCACGTTTCCGTAAAACTTTAAATTAAGCTTCTGCAGCAAATAATGTGTTAAAGGTAATAATGTTTTACAAGAGATTGACTTTTAATAAACCAATAGAAACTGAGGTTTTCACAAGTTTTAAAATGGCCAGAGGTTTTAAATAGTAACAAGGGTTTTCAATGAGAACATGGTTTTCGAAAAACACTTCAATGTGACACGCCAGATTTTGGCCATAGCGTCTAGGTCGGGTTTGGGGTGCTACACTCAAAACCTTCTTCCATGGAGATACTTTCAAGAGTACCTTATCACCGACTTGATACTCAATTTCTTTCCTTTTTAAATCCGCATAAGACTTTTTTCTATCCAATGTCGCTTTTAAACAATCACGAATTACTTTCACCTTTTCCCATGTTTCCTTAATCAAATCTATTCCATGAATCTTATTCTCCTTACGCTCAGTCCAATACAATGGTGTACGACATTTACGACCATACAATGCTTCATAAGGTGTCATTTTCAAATTTGACTGATAACTGTTGTTATAGGCAAATTCAACCAAAGGTAAGTGCTTTTCCCAACTACCTTGGAATTCAAGAAGACAACATCTGAGATATCTTCAAGTATCTGAATTACTCTCTAGAATTATCCATCAGTCTGTGGATGAAAAGCGGTGCTAAAATTCAGCTTTGTACCCAAAGCTTCATTTAACTTCTTTTAAAACCATGAAGTGAACCTTGGATTTCTATCCAAAATAATCAATAAAGGTACTCCAAGAAATCTCACAATCTCAGAAATATACAATTCGGCTAACTTATCAAGTGAATAATCAACGTGTACCGGTATAAAATGAGCTGATTTAGTCATTCTGTCATCCACAACCCATACGACATCTTCCTTTCTTGTTGTCAAGGGCAAGCCTGTCACAAAGTCCATAGTAATTCGGTCCCATTTCCATTCAAGAACTAAAATAGGCTGAAGTAAGCCTGAAGGTACCTGGTGTTTGGCATTTACCTGTTGAAAAATCAAGCATCTCGATACAAACTCGGATATACCTCTTTTCATACAATACCACTAATACATTTTCTTTAAATCATTGTACATTTTCGTGCTACCCGGTGAACTGACATACCTCCATTATGAGCCTCATCCAAAATATTCGAAATCAACTCAACATTCTTCAGAACACAAATCCTTCCATGGAACCTTAAACAACCATCAGAATCTCTCTGAAGATCTGATTCACTGCCCAACTCACACTGAGCTTTCTTAGCTTGTAACTCTTTATCAACTTCCTGTGCATCACAAATTAGTTGAAGAAAAGTGGGTCTAGCTCTTAACTCTGCTAGAATTGCACCATTATTAGATAAGGTTAGCCATGCATTCATACCTCTAAAAGCAAATAAAGACTTTCTGCTTAAGGCATCGGCAACCACGTTAGCCTTACCAGGGTGATAATCAATCACAAGTTCATAGTCTTTCAACAATTCCCGCCATCTTCGTTACCTTAAATTCAAGTCCTTTTGAGTCATCAGATACTTAAGACTTTTATGGTTTGTATAGACATGGCATTTCTCTTCGAATTGGTAATGTCACCAAATCTTCAAAGCAAATACAATGGCGGCTAATTCTAGATTATGCGTAGGATAGTTTTTCTCATAGGGCTTCAGTTGCCTCGAAGCATAAGCTACTACCTTGCCTTATTGCATAAGCACACAACCTAATCCACTCAAGGACGCATCACTATAAATCACAAATTCTTTCCCTGATTCCTGTTGCACTAACACTAGTGTCTCAGTCAACAACGCTTTCAGTTTCTCAAAACTCTGATGGCACTTCTCTGTCCATTCAAACTTAACATCCTTTTGTAACAACCTCGTTATTGGAGCGACAATCATCAAAAATCCTTTCACAAAATATCTGTAGTATCCGCCCAAACCTAAAAAGCTTCTAACTTCAGTTACATTCTTTGGTAGCTTCCACTCAACAATAGCAGAATCTTACTGGGATCTACTCGTATACCATCTCCTGAAACAATGTGGCCTAAAAATCCAACCTTTTAAAGCCAAAACTTGCTTTTACTAAACTTGGCATATAGCTGTTTATCCCTCAAAGTCTGTAACACTGTTCTTAAGTGCTCCGCATGCTTTGCCTCATCTCTAGTATAAATAAGAATATCATCGATGAACACCACAATAAACTTATCCAAATATAGCCGAAAAAACCGGTTCATTAAATCCATAAACACGGCAAGAGCATTTGTTTTTCCAAATGGCATAACAAGAAACTCATAGTGGCCATTCCTCGTTCTAAAGGCAGTCTTAGGCACATCTGACTCCTTAATTCGTAACTGGTAATATCCGAATCTCAAGTCTATCTTAGAGAACTATGTCACTCCTTTCAGCTGGTCAAACAAGTCATTAATCCTTGGAAAAGGATACTTATTTTTGATTGCCACCTCATTGAGTTCCCAATAGTCAATGCATAATCTCATGGAACCGTCCTTCTTTTTCATGAATAATACGGGAGCACCCCATGGTGAAAAGCTAGGTATCTCAAAACCTTTGTCAGTCAACTTTTGTAACTGTAACTTCAATTCTTTCAGCTCAGTTGGGGCTGTCCTGTACAGAGTAATAGAAATAGGTGTTGTGACAGCCCTAAAGTGACCCTAGTCAGAAAGCGATTTCGGGACTGCTAAACTGAGTCACTAAATTATTTGAATATGATATTTATTGTCTAAAATATGTGAATATGAATGTGTGAAAGTTTTAAGCTTCGATTTAGTCGATTGCATGTGAATTCAGCTAATAGGACTTATGTGTGACACTTTTGAAATGTGATAGGTTAATCTATAAGGATCTATTAGTGCATGTAATAAAAGGGTGGACTTGCATGTCAATTTCCCCCTTAATTTAGTAGTGGCCGGCCATGACAAGGAGGGTGGACAAAATGTTATGGGCAAAACATGTCATAAACATGTTATGTTAATGATTTATGTTAGAAAAAAATAAAATAAGATGGCACCTTACGAGGCTTTGTACGGGCGTAAATGCCGTACGCCATTGTTTTGGACCGAGCTCGGTGAAAGTAAAATTTTCAGAGTGGATTTGATTAAAGATGCTGAACAGAAAGTAAAAATAATTCGTGAAAGTCTGAAGGCAGCATCAGATCGTCAGAAGTCGTATGCGGATTTAAAACGAAGAGATATTGAGTATCAGGTGGGAGACAAAGTGTTTCTTAAGGTCTCACCTTGGAAAAAGATACTCAGATTTGGCCGTAAGGGCAAACTGAGTCCGAGGTTCATAGGGCCATATGAAGTATCCGAACGAATTGGTCCAATTGCGTATAGATTGATTTTGCCCCCTAAACTTGAAAAGATTCACGACGTCTTTCATGTTTCGATGCTTCGATGTTATAGATCTGATCCATCACACGTAATTAATCCATCAGAGGTTGAAATTTAATCCGATATGAGTTATGAAGAAGAACCGATTCGTATCCTAGCTCGTGAAGTGAAAGAGTTGCGAAACAAAAGGGTTCCGTTAGTAAAAGTGTCATGGCTCAAACACGGGATGGAAGAAGCTACTTGGGAACCCGAGAACTCTATGAAAGAGTGATACCCAAACCTATTTACCGGTAAGATTTTTGGGGACGAAAATTTCTTAAGTGGGGGAGAGTTGTGACAGCCCTAAAGTGACCCTAGTCGGAAAGCGGTTTCGGGATCGCTAAACCGAGTCACCAAATTATTTGAATATGATATTTATTGTCTAAAATATGTGAATATGAATGTGTGAAAGTTTTAAGCTTCGATTTAGTCGATTCCATGTGAATTCAGCTAATAGGACTTATGTGTGACACTTTTGAAATGTGATAGGTTAATCTATAAGGATCTATTAGTGCATGTCAATTTCCCCCTTAATTTAGTAGTGGCCGGCATGACAAGAAGGGTGGACAAAATGTTATGGGCAAAACATGTCATAAACATGTTATGTTAGTGATTTATGTTAAATAAAATAAAATAAGGAGTATGGGCAATAAAATAATAATGGGAAGGTAAATGATGATGAAAAAAGAAAAGAGAAAGAAAAAAAAAGCTCTCATGTTGTTCTTGTCCGAATAGAAGAAAGAGAAGAAGGGGGAAGAGCTTGAGAAAATCGACTATGGTGGTTTGCTAGACTAAGGTATGTTTGATGTTGTCCATGAGATTCATGCATGTTTTTAGTTGTTAGTTTGAGTTCTACCTAGCCCATGGTTTAAATCTTTGCTATGAGATGGAGAAGATATTCGGCCATGGGTGTTGTCTTCTTGGTTGATGTTTGATGTTGTGGTGATGAGGCATGAAGATGAGTTAAGTTTCGGCTAAGGTGGATTTGTGTTGATGTCATTTGCATGCTAAGTGTGAAGCTTTGTAATGATACATGTTATGGTGATTGATGACTCTTGGATTTTCTTTTTGGCATTTTTGAGTCAGACATCAAGTTCTTTGTGTAACCCATGACCAAAATTGAATGGTATGGTGTCTTGATGCATTCGGCCATGGTAGAAAGTAGATGTGAAATGGTAGTAAGGTGAAGTGCAAAATGTTAGTATTTGATTACTAGTGTATATATGTGTATTAGCCGAGTTTTGAACTTGAAACAAAATGATATATAATCAATACAAGTAACCATACTTGTAGGAAGTATTAAGCATATAATCGGCCTCAACATAGACATGCATATTCGGCCATAGGAAAAAGATTGGTGTTGCACGTATTCGGTTAGAGGCAAGCATATTGATGCTTTTATCTTGGCTTAGACAATCGGCTAAAAGGGAGTGTGGGTTAATATGTTGAGTTGATTCATGATTTCATATGTATGTAACTTTAATGTCTAATGTATATATATGGGCTAAGTACCTTGAGTTCCTCTTTTCGATGCTCAAATGATTAAATCAATTTATTTGTTAAATTAAGCTCAAGAGCAAAGGGGAACTAAACCAATAGAGGGAAGGAAAAAGTGGTCAAATAGCCATCGAAATCGTTCAACAACATCCGAGGTAAGTTTTCGAGTAACGAGACTTAGTTTACGATTTGATTAAGTCATGACGTATGAGCATAACAAATATACGGTGATATGATGATTCTACTTGAATTATATGTTGAGTTAATTAGTCTATACGTATGACGGGTAGCTGTATGTGCATAGAGATCGTGTCATAAAGCAAACTAAACCATGCTGTTTGTATGTGGCTAGTGAGCCGAAAATGGGATTGCTTAATACGTGACTTGTGTTTGAACTCTAATTATGAAAATGAAATATAGATGTGTCATGATTTATTGATATGTGCATGAATATTTGGATGAGAACCGGGCTAAGTCCCGAAGGCATTTGCGCTAGTGACTAGTTCCGGGCTAAGTCCCAAAGGCATTTGTGCGAGTTACTATATCCGGGCTAAGTCCCGAAGGCATTTGTACGAGTTACTATATCCGGGCTAAGTCCCGAAGGCATTGGTGCGAGTTACTATATCCAGGCTATGTCCCAAAGGCATTCGAGCGAGTAGCTATATCCGGTTAAATCCCGAAGGTACTTGGCTTGGGAATGAGCGACCTTTCTGTAATAGTTTCAATTAATAAGCTCGTAAAATCCCAGCGATGAGGTATGTTTCGTATATGCATTGAATTAGTTGATCCCTTACAAATAGTATTCGCTCAGTCGATAAATGAGCTACAGGCCTTTGGCTAAGTTGATCTTTTGTGTATGAATATAAGGGTTGGTAATGTGAAGTAAGTATGATATTGAGAATTTGTGCATATGAAATTATCCGTTTAGCCATATGAATGCTACACTTTAGTTGTGTTTAATTTCATGGCTCAAAACTTACTAAGCATTAAATGCTTACTCCGTTTCTTTGAATCTCTGTTTAATAGATTTTGGTTCGTCAGCTATCAGACTCGGGATTGTCGAAGTCGAAGTCGTCCACACTATCAAAGACCCTTTTGGTATACTTTTGGTTGAACTTTGAAATGGCATGTATAGGACTACCCTTTTTGATGTTGGTCATGTACCTTTCGGTATTGTACAAATTTGGATAGCCATGCGAAAATGGCTTATATATATTTTTGAGCATAATGTTATAATCATTTTGTATGTATATGGTTATTGAGAGGTGTGGATATGCTTGGCAATGATTGGCCATTGGAATGGTTAATCACGATCATACTTTGTGCTCTATATGCTAAAGGGTTAGTTGAATCATGGAAACTATGTAATAGGTAAAGTCTACCTTAAAGGCAGATGCTGACAGCAGCAGTGGTGTGAATTTGAAAAATCACTAAAAATAGTAGAAATGGATTTAAATAGTGAATAAATTATGTAATCGAACCTTGATGAATCTACTTCCATATGGAAGAAACGAAACGGTCATATGAGTCGAATTTTAAGGGATATTTATGTTTTCGTGGGACAGGGCCAGAGCAATTTCTGGATCCCCTGATCTGACTTTGGAAATTCATTATACATTAACCAGAGATAATTAGAATTCAAGCCATATATTTATATATTCCTTTTTGAGTCTAGTTTCAGTAGAAACAAACGGCATAAGTATTGAAGCCCTGTATAAGGAGTTATCGAAGTCACAATGCAGGAAGGTCAGTGTAGTAGAACCCTGTAACAGGGGAGAATTTAACTAATAAAATGTACTAATTGGCTTGACCAAAAATTCTAGAAAAAAATTTGTTGATGGATATATGAGTCTAGTTTCAGAGAAAAATTACGAAACTTATTTTCGAGTTTTGGAACTCAAGATATCATTTTTAAGGTGACAGTGACGCAGTTAGCCACCTGTCTGGAAATTTTTAAAATGGACTGTGAACATACATGAATTATGTCTGTTAGCATCTCGTGGTCGTTTCCGACAACGGTCTCGGGTACGGGGTGTTACAGGTGCTGTCCCTAGAATTAGCTCAATGGTGAATTCAACTTCTCTAATTGGATGCAAACCTAGCAATTCCTCTGGGAATACATTCATATACTCGCATACGACCGGTACTGATTTGATTTTCAATTTGGATTCCTTTTTATTCAATATGTATGCCAAATAAGCTTCATATCATTTTCTCATACATCTCTAAGCAGTCATTGAAGAAATTACCATTGGTGACTTATCTGCATCATCTGATTCAACCCGAAGAATCTCATCGTTTTCACATTTTAATTCCATAATTTTTTTGTCTACAATTCAGTATAGCATCATGTAGTGTCAACCAATCCATACCTAGTATGACATCAAATTCATCCAAAGGAAACAACATCAAGTCGGTCGGAAAACAATGACCTTTAACCATCAAAGGGTATTTCTTACATACTTTATCAACTATCACATGCTTTCCTAACGGGTTTGACACCTTAATCATAAATTCTGTAGACTCGACGGGTATATACATACTAGATGCCAATTTCATACACACATATGAATAAGTAGAGCCAAGGTCTATCAAAGTAATAACATTAGTATCATAAAGAGAAAAATTTCCAGTGACCACATCAAGAGAAGTTGCGTCTTCGCGTGTGCATATGGCATAGGCTCTAGCCGAAGCCCTAGCTTCAGATCTCACTGCTGTATCTTGTGTCACATTCTTACTACCAGACCCATTCCTGGCATTTTTCGAGGGTCTTTCCCTAGAAGCTGCATCACTCGATCTTGAACTCTGAAATCTTTCTTTCTCCATCATCTCAGGACAATCCTTAATAAAGTGGTCTAGAGAACCACATCTAAAACAAGACCCTTCACTCACCCTACAGTTGCCAGAATGACGTCTACAACATTGCTGGCATTCTATCTTGGAAGGTTTAGCATTACCCACACTTGCCACGGATGTAGCCTGAGATCTAAAACTCAAATTCTACTTTCTACGATTCCCATATGAGTGTCCAGCTGACACATGTGAACGGGAGTACATCTCTCTAGGTTTCTTAGACTAAGATGGCAATGACTTACTCTGATATCTCTTTCTTGTGTCTCTAGCCTCAAACTCGACTTTTTTCTTTTCTTTGACCAATTCTTTGGCCTTACAAGCTTGCTTAACGAATACCACAAATTCTTTCAACTCAAGAATACCCACTAATGTCTTAATATCCTCATTAAGTCCATCTTCAAATCTTCTGCACATCTTAGCTTCGGAGGATACACACTCCCGAGCATATTTGCTGAGTCTGACAAATTCTCTTTCATATTCACTAACTATCATATGACCCTATTTCAAATCCAAAAATTCCTTACGCTTCTGATCGATGAACCTTTCACTAATGTATTTCTTTCAGAATTCCTCTTGAAAGAATTTCCAAGTAACCCTCTCTGGTGGTACCACAGATATCAGCGTTCTCCACCAGTGATATGCCGCATCTCTCAACAAAGATATGGCACATTTTAAGCACTCCTCGGGTGTATGGGATAGCTCATCAAATACCCTCATTGAGTTCTCTAACCAGAACTCTACTTTCTCAGGGTCGTCATTATCATTTTCCCTAAATTCCTCAGCACCTTGCTTTCGAATTTTATCAACTGGTGTTCTAGAAAATTTCATAAAATCTATACCTTGAGGCATCACGGGTGCAGGTTGAGGATTTGGGGAGGTAGGGGAGGTTGAGCGTTTGTGTTCATTCGAGCGAACACCGTATACCATGCATTCATCATGTGAAGAAAGGCCTCTCTGCCTCCTTCTTCTCTACTGACAGTTTTGGGTCTACTCTCGAATGGCACCGTAACTTCAGTCAGAGCAGGCGTGTTACTTTCTACATCATCTACCACTACTCTGTCGGGATCCATTTGCTATATGAAAACACATGTTAATATTACTAGGAGTCGTCACACTATCATTATATATATGTATGGCATTTATAGCTAGAGTCAAATACACTAGGTTAGTCCGAGAATCAACTAAACCATAGCTCTAATAACACTAAATGTAACACCCCTTACCCATATCTGACACTGGGACAGAGTACGAGGCATTACCAAACTTGTACTAATACATTCATGCAAAAAGTCAGCCTATAAAATTTTTCTTTAAACCAACTTCATTCATACATACATAAATTGTCCCTAATATTGGCCTACGAGGCCCAAGATAGCCATAAAAAAGATCAGGACTAAATCGAGAACTTTTAGAAAAGTTTGGGAAATTTTCCCTAATACAGAGCCACATGCCCGTGTGAGATAGGGGACACGCCCGTGTGGTCTCTACACGCCTGTGTCCTCCAACCGGGTAACTCTCTGACTATGACGTCAGCACCAATTTAAGGTCACACGGCCGCATCACATGCCTGTGTGGCCAGACCGTGTGACAGTCCTAATTCGACCCTAGTCAGAATGTGGTTTCGGGGCCACAAGACCGAGTCACAAAATTTATTTAAAATTTGGTTGCATATCCTCTATGTGTATTAGTGCATGTGTGAAAATTTGATGTTTTAATTTAGACTTATGAATGTGAATTTCATGTGATTGACTTAGTTGAGAACTTAAGAAAATATGATAGGGGAATATGTAAGGATCAAATAATAACAAAGTGAGGAAACTTGGGTTTGCATGTCAAATTGCCCAAAAACCCAAGTAGTGGCCAGCCAAGCCATGATGCCCCATCCACTAGGTTGAATTTCAATGCAGTTCTTTTATTAGTTAACAATTAAAATAAATTAAAGAAAGGAATTAAAAAGAAAAGATGAATAAAATAAGGAAGGAAGAGGGAGTATTCATCTTCTTTCTTTTTGCAATTGCTGTGAGTTAGGAGAAGGAAGGAAGAAATGCTCTAGACATTCGGCTAACTCAAAAGGGGTTGATTAAGGTAGGATTTATGTTACTTTTACTAATTTCTTGTGAAAATCTAGTTAGTAGCCAATGTCTTATTACAACCCATACGTTAATTTTCTACCTAAAGGGGTACTTAGATGGCATATGGTTAGGAAGAGGTAAATGCTAAGAGTATGGTGCTTTTGATGTTGTGAATGGAAGTAGTGGAAAAGTGAAAGAAAATTTATGTAGAAATGTGGTATATGTGGATTTATAGGATGTTACAAATAGATGTGAAGCCATGCTAGATTAGGAAAAAAAAATTCGGTCAAGTGTTCATGAGATGAAATTTTGTGTTTAGATGAACTAAAGATGATAGTATAGTTGATATCATATATATATGCATATTCGGCCATCAAATTAAGAGCATAGGTGATGCTGAGTCTAAGTTTGCACATTCGGCTATATATATATATATATAAATGATGCCCATTCGTGATATTACTTTTGGATTATATATATAATCGACTAAAAATGAGTAATTAGCAAGGGTGGTTGTCGAATGTCCAATTATATATATATGCATGCGTGATTGGATTATTGATAGTAGGGTGATAGCATATGGTTATTAGCCGAATAGCTCAAAAACATATGGTAGGAAGATAAGAATTAGTCATGTATCTCCTATGATATGAAATCATTAATATTTTGATATAAATGTTTAGCAAGACGGTTAAACTAGTTAATTTATTGATTAAGCTCAAGAAGTTAAAGGAGGAGAATCAAGCAAAGGCAAAGGAAAGAACATCGAGTAGCCGAGTTGGAACCATTTTACCCAACACAAAGTAAGTTATTAAGCATATATTTTGTATTGATTTAAATAATCATAATACCTATGTAATTATGCCGAATGGAATGATATATAAATGCATGTAGTGACAAAATTATCGAGTGTAAAAAGAAGTGAGATGTACTGAGTTGTTGATTTCGACACTAAGTGTGCGGGTATAAACATTTACGATAATGAGATTGGCACTAAGTGTGCGAGTTTAATTGTATAGCACAAAGTGTGCGAGTTTGATTATTAAGCACTAAGTGTGCGGACTTACTATATATTTTCGAATAATTATTAACGTTAAGTGTGCGACTTTATCGAGTAGATCATGGACAGCGGAATGAGTAGATACTTTGAGTTCATGAGGAATAGACGTTATGTTTATATTTGGAACTGAGCTCGATAAGTCTTGAACCTATGTGGTGATTATATTTGAAGTTAGGAACATAAGATTATTGTGGAATAGATGAAATGCTATTATTAGTATAATCTAAACGAAAATAAAATGATGTGTGGAAGTGCGTCAAATATCATATCGAATATCATACGAGATGTCAATGGAGGCTTGGCTAGTTGAGAGCATGTAATGATAAATGTGCGTGAAATTATAGCATAGTCGATATGGATGGGGTACCTAATCTTGCATTAATTGTTTTCTTTTATGATACTTTATAAATGGACGGCAGTGTAATGCTTATGACTTACTGAGTTATATACTCATTTGGTGTGTTTATTTGTCACTTATTTAGGTTCCTTTGATCCATTTTTGTGTGCTCGGGACCATCGTCGAAGTCATCACACCAGCTTGCAACTTTTTGGTATCTTCTTCTTAGTTGGTCTAAGAGAACATTTCGGCATGTATAGGCTATTATGTTTTGTTTGAACCTTGGTATGTATACTTTTAGCCATGCGAAAATGGCATAAATGTTAAGTTGGATTTGGTCTTATGATACTTAGTTATAAGTAATAGTTAAAGTCTATTTGATTATTATGCCATTTGTCATGGCTAATCATTTCCGGTGTTACATTCATGATATGGTTATTGAGTAGTAAGGAAATGCTTGGTAATGATTAGCCTTTGGTATGGCTAGTCATGATCATACTTGGTGATATGTATGTTAAATTACTCTAATAGGTAAAATTTACTCTAATAATGGATGCAGACAGCAGTAGTGATGTGAAATTGAAAAATCACTAAAAATAGTAGAAATGGAATTAAATAATTAATAAAATATGTAATCGAATATAGATGAGTCTATTTTCATATGGAAGAAACAAAACTACCATATGAGCTATATTTTATGAGATGTTTAAATTTTTGTGAAATAGGGCCAGAGCAAATTCTAGATCCCCTGTTCTGACTTTGGAAATTCACCATAAATGTTGTAGAGATAATTAGACGTCATCCTTTATATGTGAAGATTCATTATTGAGTCTAGTTTCATTAGAGAGAAGCGGTATAGGCATTGAATCCCTGTGTAGGGAGATATCTAAGTCGTAATGCTCAGAGGTCAGAGTAGTCAAACCCTGAAACAGGGAAGATTTTAACAAATAAACTGTACTAATTGGCCCAACCAAAAATTTTACAAAAATTTTATTACATATATATATGAGTCTAGTTTCAGGAAAAATTTACAAAATTTGATTTCGAGTTTCGGAACTCAAGATACGAATTTTTAAGTGACTATAATGCAGATTGACAGTTTGTCTGGGAGTTTTAAAATAAATTGTTTGAGCTGTATAAGTGATGAATTAAGCCCGATAACACCTCGTGTTCGACCCCAGTAACGGCCACGGTTTCGGAGTGTTGCATTTTTATTGGTATCAGAGCTATGGTTTAGTCGGTTTAGGACTACCATAGCGTGTATGAGTCTAGCTATACATGCCTTAATGTAGTGTTTAATAGTATGATGACTTCTGACGGCTAAAATTTTTGTTTTGATTAGTAAATGGATCCCGGTTTAGAGAGAACCTTAGCGGATGACGTTGAAAGTGTAGCGGCTGTTCCTGCGCTAGGGACACCGCCTGTTGAACCTCAGTCATCTACGAATAATCAAGATGAGGGGGCAAAACAAGCCTTCTTTACTATGATGAATGAGTGGGTCGCACAATATGCCCGCACTAATCCGGCTGCCCAACCATTCCCGAATTTAAATAATCCGCCCCAGGAGCCCATAATGCCATCAACTACTGATCCTGTAAGGCCGAGTAAACCACCTGTAGACTTGATTAGGAAGCGCGGGGCTGAGGAATTCAGAGCCATAGTTACTGATGATGCTGAAAGGGCCGAGTTCTGGCTTGATAACACCATCCGAGTTTTTGATGAACTGTCCTGCACACCTGATGAGTGTTTAAAGTGTGCTATATCTTTGTTGCGAGACTCAGCCTACTATTGGTGGAGGACCTTGATTACCATAGTCCCGAAGGAACGAGTTACTTGGAATTTCTTTCGAACGGAGTTTCAAAAAATATATATTAGCCAACGGTTCATCGATCAAAAGCATAAGGAATTCTTGGAACTTAAGCAAGGCCGCATGAAAGTATCTGAATACGAACGTGAGTTCGTAAGACTCAGTCGATATGCTCGGGAGTGTGTAGCCGATGAAATCACTATGTGCAAAAGATTTGAGGAAGGATTAAATGAAGATTTAAAGCTACTAGTGGGTATTTTAGAGAAAAGAATTTGTAACACTAGTTAAACGAGCTTGCAAGGCGGAAGAACTTGGAAAGGAGAAAAAGAAGGCAGAATCTGAAGCTAGAGACTTTCGTAAAAGATCAACGAGTAAAACTCCGTTCTCAGCTATAAAGAAGTTCAGGGAGGACACTCACAAACCGAAGACGACTGCGGGAATTTCTATTAGGACACAACCATTAACGGACTCACGAGCTACTTCGGTTGCTAGTGTGGGTAACAATGGCCAAGAAAAACCTGAATGTCCACAATGTGGAAGACGACACATAGGTGAATGTTGGGGTAAGTCCACTAACAGGGCCTGTTACAGATGCGGTTCGAAGGATCACTTCATTAGAGATTGCAAGGAATTTGATGAGAAAAATAAGATGCAAAGTGCAAGACCTAGTGGAACAATGGCTAGGGGTAGACCACCGAGAATTTCAGGAGGTAGGGGTGGTAGTCAGAGAGGGACTTTTGATACGGCTGTTCGATCTGAGACCCGTACTCCTGCTAGAGCATATGCCATCCGTGCACGAGAGGAAGCATCCTCCCCTGATGTTATCACTAGTACTTTCACTCTTTTTGATACTAATGTAATTGCATTAATCAACCCTGGCTCTACTCATTCTTATGTATGTGAGACTTTAACATCCAGTAAGACTATTCCTATTGAGTCTACTGAGTTCGTAATTCGAGTGTCAAATCCTTTGGGTCAATATGCGCTTGTTGACAAAGTGTGTAAGAGATGCCCTCTAATAATCTGAGAATGCTGTTTTCCGGCCGATTTGATGCTTTTACCATTTGATGAATTTGATGTTATTCTTGGTATGGACTGGTTGACCGGATATGACGTAGTGGTGAGTTGCAAAAGAAAAACCATTGATTTAAGGGGTGCAAATAATGAGATAGTCTGAGTTGAGTCTACTGGTTTAAGGGGAGTGCCAGCAATAATATCCTCGATGATCGCTCAGAGATATGTGAGGAAGGGGTGTGAAACATATCTTGCGTATGTATTTGATAGCAAAGAGACGAAAAGGAAACTCGAATCTATACCAGTGGTTTGCGAGTATTCAGATGTTTTTCCTGAGGAGTTACCGGGGTTGCCACCTGTTCGAGAGGTAGAATTTGGCATCAAACTTGTACCTGGTACCACGCCAATCTCGATAACCCCGTATCGTATGGCATTAACGAAATTAAAGGAATTGAAAATTTAGTTGCAAGAATTGACGGATAGAGGTTTTGCTCGACCGAGTTTTTCACCATGGGGTGCACCAGTATTGTTTGTGAAAAAGAAGGATAGAACCATGAGGTTGTGCATCGACTATCGTCAGTTGAATAAAGTAACAATAAAGAATAAATATCCGTTACCGCGTATTGATGATTTGTTTGATCAATTGAAGGGAGCCTCAGTGTTTTCAAAGATAGATTTGAGGTTGGCTTATTATCAGTTGAGAGTTAGAGACTCAGACATACCCAAAACTGCTTTTAGAACGAGATATGGTTACTACGAATTCTTAGTGATGCCGTTTGGGCTTACTAATGCCCCTGCGATATTCATGGATTTAATGAATCGAATTTTCAGACAATACTTGGATCGGTTTGTGGTTGTGTTTATTGATGATATTTTAATTTATTCCCAAGATGAACCTGAACATGCCGAGCATTTGAGATTAGTATTACAGATTTTACGAGACAAGCAGTTATACGCGAAATTCAGTAAATGCGAATTTTGGTTGAGAGAGGTTAGCTTTTTGGGGCACGTCGTATCCGCATCAGGAATTAGAGTTGATCCAAACAAAATTTCGGCCATACTCGATTGGAAACCTCCGAGGAATGTTACTGAAGTTCGGAGCTTTTTGGGACTTGCCGGATACTACCGACAGTTTGTAAAAGGTTTTTCGATGATAGCTGCACCGTTGACAAAACTACTTCAAAAAGATGTTGAGTTTGAATGGTCAGAAAGCTATTAGGAAAGTTTCGATCGGCTAAAACCTGTTTAACTGAAGCTCCAGTGCTAGTACAGCCAGAGTCCGGTAAAGAGTTTGTCATTTATAGTGATGCATCCTTGCTTGGGCTAGGGTGTGTGTTGATGCAATAAGGTCGAGTTGTGGCTTACGCGTCGAGACAATTAAAGCCGCATGAGAGAAACTATCCGACCCATGATCTTGAATTAGCGGCCATAGTGTTCGCCTTGAAAATATGGTGACATTACTTGTTTGGAGAAAGGTGTCATATTTACTCGGACCACAAAAGTCTTAAATATTTGATGGCTCAAAGAGATCTGAATCTGCGACAAAGACGCTGGCTTGAATTGTTGAAAGATAATGAACTTATCATTGATTATCACCCGGGCAAGGCTAACGTGGTTGCCGATGCTTTAAGTCGTAAAGCGCTATTTGCTTTGAGAGCGATGAATGTTCACCTGTCCGTCTCACTCGATAATGTTCTAGTAGCTGAATTAAAGTCCAAACCATTATGGATTAGTCAAATATTTGAATCCCAAAAAGTCGACGATGAATTGGTTGCTAAACGAGCTGAATGTGCTTCAAATGAGGAATCGGAGTTTCAGATTGACGACAATGATTGCTTGACGTTCAAGAGTCGATTATGTGTTCCAAGAAATTCGGAACTTATTTCGATGATTTTGAATGAGGCTCATAATAGCCGAATGTCTATCCACCCGGGTAGCACAAAAATGTACAATGATTTGAAACGTCAGTTTTGGTGGCCTAGTATGAAACGAGACATTTCTGACTTTGTGTCGAAGTTTTGATATGTCAACAAGTGAAAGCAGAACATCAAGTGCCTTCGGGATTACTTCAGCCAATCATGATACCCGAGTGGAAATGGGATCAGGTAACAATGGATTTTGTATCTGGTTTACCATTGACACAGAATAAGAAAGACTCGGTCTGGGTTATTGTTGATAGATTGACAAAGACTACTCATTTTATCCCTGTCCGTACAGATTTTTCGCTCGATAAATTGGCAGAATTATATGTCTCCCAAGTTGTTCGATTGCATGGAGTACTTATTTCTATCATGTCGGATAGAGACCCAAGATTTACGTCGCGATTTTGGAAGAAATTACAAGGAGCATTGGGTACCAAGATGCATTTTAGCACCGCATTTCATCCTCAAACCGATGGTCAATCCGAACGGGTAATTCAGATACTCGAGGATATGTTGAGATGTTGCATCTTGAGTTTAGTGGCTCATGGGAACGGTATTTACCTTTGATTGAATTCACTTACAATAATAGTTTTCAATCAAGCATTAAGATGGCACCTTACGAGGCTTTGTACGGTTGTAAATGCCGTACACCGTTGTTTTAGACTGAGCTCGGTGAGAGTAAAATTTTCGGAATTGATTTGATTAAGGATGCTGAGCAGAAAGTAAAAATGATTCGTGAAAGTCTGAAGGCAACTTCAGATCGTTAGAAGTCGTACGCGGATTTGAAACGAAAAGACATTGAGTATCAGGTTGGAGATAAAGTGTTTCTAAAAGTTTCGCCTTGGAAGAAGATACTCAGATTTGGCCGTAAGGGCAAATTGAGTCCGAGGCTCATTGGGCCGTATGAAATATCCGAATGAGTTAGTCCAGTTGCATATAGATTGATTTTACCCCCCGAACTTGAAAAGATTCATAACATTTTTCATGTCTCAATGCTTCGACGATATAGGTCCGATCCATCACACATAATTACTCCATCTGAGATCGAGATTCAATCTGATTTGAGTTACGAGGAAGAACCGGTTCGCATTCTAACACGTGAAGTAAAAGAATTGTGAAATAAGAAAATCCCATTAGTGAAGGCACTGTGGCATAAACATGGGGTCGAAGAAGCTACTTGGGAGCTCGAGGATTCGGTGAAAGAACGTTATCCAAATTTATTCGCTGGTAAGATTTTCGGGGACGAAAATTTTTGAGTGAGGGAGAGTTGTGACAGTCCTAATTCGACCCTAGTCGGAATGTGGTTTCGGGGCCACAAGACCGAGTCCCAAAATTTATTTAAAATTTGGTTGCATGTCCTCTATGTGTATTAGTGCATGTGTGAAAATTTGATGTTCTAGTTTAGACTTATGAATGTGAATTTCATGTGATTGACTTAGTTGAGAACTTAAGAAAATATGATAGGGGAATATGTAAGGATCAAATAATAATAAAGTGAGGAAACTTGGGTTTGCATGTCAAATTGCCCAAAAACCCAAGTAGTGGCCGGCCAAGCCATGATGCCCCACCCACTAGGTTGAATTTCAATGCAATTCTTTTATTAGTTAACAATTAAAATAAATTAAAGAAAGGAATTAAAAAGAAACGATGAATAAAATAAGGAAGGAAGAGGGAGTATTCATCTTCTTTCTTTTTGCAATTGCCGTGAGTTAGGAGAAGGAAGGAAGAAATGCTCTAGACATTCGGCTAACTCAAAAGGGGTTGATTAAGGTAGGATTTATGTTACTTTTACTAAATTCTTGTGAAAATCTAGTTAGTAGCCAATGTCTTATTACAACCCATATGTTAATTTTCTACCTAAAGGGGTACTTAGATGGCATATGGTTAGGAAGAGGTAGATGCTAAGAGTATGGTGCTTTTGATGTTGTGAATGGAAGTAGTGGAAAAGTGATAGAAAATTTATGTAGAAATGTGGTATATGTGGATTTATAGGATGTTACAAATAGATGTGAAGCCATGCTATATTAGGAAAAAAAAATTCGGTCAAGTGTTCATGAGATGAAATTTTGTGTTTAGATGAACTAAAGATGATAGTATAGTTGATATCATATATATATGCATATTCGGCCATCAAATTAAGAGCATAGGTGATGTTGAGTCTAAGTTTGCACATTCGGCTATATATATATAAATGATGCCCATTCGTGATATTACTTTTGGATTATATATATAATCGACTAAAAATGAGTAATTAGCAAGGGTGGTTGTCGAATGTCCAATTATATATATATATGCTTGCGTGATTGGATTATTGATAGTAGGGTGATAGCATATGGTTATTAGCCGAATAGCTCAAAAACATATGGTAGGAAGATAAGAATTAGTCATGTATCTCCTATGATATGAAATCATTAATATTTTGATATAAATATTTAGCAAGACGGTTAACTAGTTAATTTATTGATTAAGCTCAAGAAGTTAAAGGAGGAGAATCAAGCAAAGGCAAAGGAAAGAACATCGAGTAGCCGAGTTTGAACCATTTTACCCAACACAAAGTAAGTTATTAAGCATATATTTTGTATTGATTTAAATAATCATAATACCTATGTAATTATGCCGAATGGAATGATATATAAATGCATGTAGTGACAAAATTATCGAGTGTAAAAAGAAGTGAGATATACTGAGTTGTTGATTTCGACACTAAGTGTGCGGGTATAAACATTTACGATAATGAGATTGGCACTAAGTGTGCGAGTTTAATTGTATAACACTAAGTGTGCGAGTTTGATTATTAAGCACTAAGTGTGCGGACTTACTACATATTTTCGAATAATTATTAACGTTAACTGTGCGACTTTATCGAGTAGATCATGGACAGCGGAATGAGTAGATACTTTGAGTTCATGAGAAATAGACGTTATGTTTATATTTGGAACTGAGCTTGGTAAGTCTTGAACCTATGTGGTGATTATATTTGAAGTTAGGAACATAAGATTATTGTGGAATAGATGAAATGCTATTATTAGTCTAATCTAAACGAAAATAAAATGATGTGTGGAAATGCGTCAAATATCATATCGAATATCATACGAGATGTCAATGGAGGCTTGGCTAGTTGAGAGCATGTAATGATAAATGTGCGTGAAATTCTAGCATAGTTGGTATGGATGGAGTACCTAATCTTGCATTAATTGTTTTCTTTTATGATACTTTATAAATGGACGGCAGTGTAATGCTTATGACTTACTGAGTTATATACTCATTTGGTGTGTTTATTTGTCACTTATTTAGGTTCCTTTGATCCATTTTTGTGTGCTCGGGACCATCGTCGAAGTCATCACACCAGCTTGCAACTTTTTGGTATCTTCTTCTTAGTTGGTCTAAGAGAACATTTCGGCATGTATAGGCTATTATGTTTTGTTTGAACCTTGGTATGTATACTTTTAGCCATGCGAAAATGGCATAAATGTTAAGTTGGATTTGGTCTTATGATACTTAGTTATAAGTAATAGTTAAAGTCTATTTGATTATTATGCCGTTTGTCATGGCTAATCATTTCCGGTGTTACATTCATGATATGGTTATTGAGTAGTAAGGAAATGCTTGGTAATGATTAGCCTTTGGTATGGCTAGTCATGATCATACTTGGTGATATGTATGTTAAATTACTCTAATAGGTAAAATTTACTCTAATAATGGATGCAGACAGCAGTAGTGCTGTGAAATTGAAAAAATACTAAAAATAGTATAAATGGAATTAAATAATGAATAAAATATGTAATCGAATATGGATGAGTCTAATTTCGTATGAAAGAAACGAAACGACCATATGAGCTATATTTTATGATATGTTTAAATTTTTGTGAAACAGGGCCAGAGCGAATTTTGGATCCCCTGTTCTGACTTTGGAAATTCACCATAAATGTTGTAGAGATAATTAGACGTCATCCTTTATATGTACAGATTCATTATTGAGTCTAGTTTCATTAGAGACAAGAAGCATAGGCATTGAATCCCTGTGTAGGGAGATATCTAAGTCGTAATGCTCAGAGGTTAGAGTAGTCAAACCCTGAAACAGGGGAGACTTTAACAAATAAACTGTACTAATTGGCCCAACCAAAAATTCTACAAAAAATTTATTACATATATATATGAGTCTAGTTTCAGGAAACATTTACGAAATTTGATTTTGAGTTTCGGAACTCAAGATACGAATTTTTAAGTGACTATAACGTAGATTGACAGCTTGTCTGGGAGTTTTAAAATAAATTGTTTGAGCTGTATAAGTGATGAATTAAGCCCGATAACACCTCGTGTTCGACCCCGGTAACAGCCACTGTTTCGGGGTGTTACAGACCGTGTGGTCAATTAAAATTAAATGAAATTTTCATAAAAAGGTACAGACTTCACATGGCCAGAGTACATGCCCATGTGGGTAGGCTGTATCCCTCACACGGCCAAGACACATGCCCGTGTCTTAGCCCGTGTGTTTACTACTGAGCATACTGACCTACAAAAATAGGGTGCACGGGACACACGGCCATTCCACATGCCCATGGGACAGACCGTGTGTCATACACGGCCTAGACGGATGCCTGTGTCCCTACCCGTATGGACAATTTGAAGGCTATTTTCCAAGCCAATTGCCACCCTTAATCACTCATGCACTTAAGCACATTTCATAGCATGCAACATGACATACTTAGACACTCAATATTCAACACCATGGCACTTTCACATCTTTATAATATCATCCTATTGCACATTCCCTTAATCACACCATTTGGGAGCATTTTATTCAAACTTCATGCAAATCAATTTAATTATCAAAATTTCAAGTTGCACATTTATAACTATTATAATCTTAGGTTATTAAACCATTCTTTATCTCCTAGTATTTAATCAATGCATATTCATACATCCACCAAGCAATCATATTCCACATCATCAAGACAATATCTCATCATATATCCATCACACAACCACATAGAACATCATCAAGGTATCAACACATGCATGCATGAACAATTAGATATTACAACACCAAATCAATCATGAGCCATATCACATGGCTATTACAAAATGAATCATCAACATCATAAGCCTTCACAGTTTGGCCAAATAGCATGACACATACCACAAAATGACCAAGTCCCCTATACATGCCATACTTAAAATAACAAATTCACTATACCCAATGTTCTTTTGATAGTGTGATCGAATACTCCGACAACTTCCGATCCCTGAGCTAGCTTGGCGGAACTACAACTGATGGAAAAGAAAGGGGAGTAAGCATTTAAGCTTAGTAAGTCCACGTGCAAATAATGTGAAATATTAGTAAACCAAAATAATACAAGACATAATAGCATAACCACTCAGAATACTCTTGGATACACGGAAACTTGCACATGAGTGCCACATAAACATACGTAGCCGAAGCTACCTCATATCATCTAACACTCACAATGGAGCTACTCATAGGTTTGCTCGTATAAGCAATCGATCAAGGTGTAACTACACGGGCTGCTCACAAAAGCTGTCAGATATCCGACCACTTAAGGATTACCTAGCCACCAATAGGACACACAAGTCCATTGCCCGGAACTCAATCACATGTATCACATCCATTATGAACTCGGACCATTCAATGAGCTCGGATGCCACATTTATCATGAACCCAGACCCTCAACGAGTTTGAACTTCATAATTCCTTGTTACATGTCACTTCTATCCTAAACTATTCCTAAGGTTCAAAAGATAGTTTTCTCACTTGCACATTGTGCCTTTATTGCACTGGCCCATGACATCGTGGATAGCGACCATAATATCATTCATGCTTACAATAGTACCATTAGACATAGCATACATAATAAACAATAAAATAATTATCACATAACGTTAACACAACATAACATACCATATTGTCACATTTTTTACACATGTACTTACCTTGTAACGCCCCGAATTTGGGCCTAGAAGTATTAGGATTTGAGTACGGGTGCAGTTAGGAGACTGCACATAAATATTTAATTGTGTAGGAAAGTGACACAATTGAGTGTTTGGCTTAGTGGTTGTGTGCTCTGGAAGTGTCTGGGAAGCCATGGGTTCAAGTCCTGGCTTGCACAAAAATTTTGGTTTTTTTAAAGGATAAAACCCCTATATTTGGTCAGTAGGATTATAAATAAAATTTGGTAAGGTATGACATAAAGAGCCTATTGATCTAGTGGATGTGCCATGTGGATGTTTCTCTTAAGGTTTAAGGTTCAAGTCATGGCAAGGTAAAAAGAGTATTTATTTTTCTATCTTGCCATGTGGGAAGCAGAAGCCGACTGAAATTCTACAAGGTAGAATTTGAATTGGTCAACGAGAGGAGGGTGCAGTAAATCAAGGAGGATTTTTAGGGAGGGATTTTTGGAGGAAAATAAGGAGTTTGAATTGCTGTGGAAAGTTGGCCGAATGGGGACTCTAGGCACTGATGAATTCAGCCTAGGCTACAGCTCATTTGGTCAATTTAGCGCTCTCGTTTTCCTTTTTGCGTTTTAGGTATTTCTCTTTTGTTTTCTGAATAGTCGATTTCTGCTGAGGCGCTTGGGGAATTTCTCATTTTGACCATTCGAGCACTTGCCTATTTTTATTTTTGGTTCTTCAAAAACAGCAACTGACTTCTCTTCCTCTCATTTTCAACTTTTGGGTTTTTGCCTGATCGATTATTTCCTCATCTTCCCTCTGATTTCCTTTGCTCTCTACTATGTTGCTAAATCTAAGGTCCTTTATTCTTCAAAGCCGAACATCTTTTTTTTTCCACTTCTCTTCTTTCTTCTCTTGGCCGAATTGTTCTTGGTCGAATATCCATTTACTTTTTAGGTGACTTCTAGGCTTGGGCCTTGGCTAGGTATTGGTAAGTCTTCTTCTTAGGGCTTGTCGTCTTCTTCCTCTAAGGGCTAAATGTACCCTTCCTACTCATTCTCTTTTTCACCTTAATGATTAACTTGTAATACTGGGATTTTATCGAATGTTACTGGGGGCTCGATTTCTATAAGCAAGGTGTTGGGTCGTTTACTTTTCCTTTACAAGTGATAATTCCTCTACTGGTAAAGGTTCAAGTTATAGACATATCTGTATGGGATTATGGTTGTTTATGAGTTAGTTAACTATTCATATGAAGGTAAAGCTTTTGAAAGGAGTACGTGGAGTTAGATCAAAGGAAGATTGCGATTATTGTTTGGTATGTAGATGTTTTGGTTGTAACGGTTTCAATATTATGGTATTAGATTAACATGGGTTTAAGGCTAATGAGGGGTTGTGGTTGATCATAGGTTCTTGTTTCAGAAGTGGTTCAGTTACAACTCCATAGCAGGTGTGTATTCACACACTGAATAGATTGTAGAACGGCAAAAGCCGAGAAGCCGAAATATGAAAAGCCAAAAGAATGGCTTTTTGACCACATGGGTGTGCGAACGCTTATGTGGTAAGCCAAGCCTACGAATCATGGGCATAAGACTGTAGAAGCCACAATATGCGTTCTCATGGGCTTAGACTATTTTGGGCCTCGATGGGCTCGTGGGCTCCACATGAATAAATTTAGTGGTATGTTGTAATTACTGGATTGGGCTGTGTAGTTTACATGGTTGTGGTAACTTTTGGGCTTGATGAATCACACAGGCGTATAGGCCTACTTGGACCGCATGATGGCCCTTGGGCCCATTTACACTTTTAGAATCGTTAAGGTTACATGAGTTGCTCGAGGTGACTGTAGACCTTTTGATGGGTCGATAAAAGTACCTAGACCCCAAGGCAGGTAAAATGTGACAGCCCAAAATTGACCCTAGTCGGGAAGTGGTTTCGGGACCACAAAACCGAGTCATAAAAATAATAATTTCCATATTCTATGCTTATTGTGTGTGTACATGAGTATGTGGAAGTTTCATTCTCCAATTTTGCCAATTGCATGAGAAATTATTAAATAGGGATCGATATGAGACATGGTGAAAATATGATAGGCTAATTTAAAATGGTCTATTAATGCATGTTATGAAAATGATGGGTTTGCATGTCAAATTACCCAAAATTTGAGCTAGTGTTTGGCCATGCATGTAACTAGATTGAGGTATGTTTGATATTATTCTTTGAGATTCATGTATATTTTAAGTTGTAAATTTGAAATCTACCTAGCCATGGTTCAAACTTTGTTAAATGATGGAGATGATATTCGGCCATGCATGTTACAATTCTTGGTTGGTATTTTGATGTCTTTGGTGATGAGGTATGGAGATGGTTGACTTTGAGTGTTTGAACTAACTAAGGATCAAATAGATGCATGGGTACAAAGTAGGAAGAATCGGCTACTATGGTTGATACTAATGCCGAATGTGAAAATGTTATATTAAGTAATGTATGTGAATTGTGTTAATAATATGAAAAAAATATTTAGATGTATTATAATTGATAAAGTATTAAATCAAAAGTTGCTAAAATTGCCATTTCTTTAGCCGAATATGTGTTTGATCAATGAAGAATTTGTTGAAGAATATAGGTGAACTTGGTAAGAGTACTCGGCTTAGTGTATAAATGATATAAAGATTTTAGAAATTATTTTTGGTTAGGTGTATGTATGATTAGGTATATTCGGCCATATGAGTAAATATATAGATGATGTTAAATTTGATTATGTATAATGGGCCATATACGGTACACATTGTGATATTAACTTTGATTCTCTATAATTGATCAAGTGGGTGATTAGTAAGGGTGATTGCCGAATATACTAACATACATATGCATGTGTAATTGGATTGTAAATATTTAGCAAGGCGGTTAAACTAGTTGATTTATTGATTAAGCTCAAGGAGTTAAAGGAGGAGAATCGAGCAAAGGCAAAGAAAAGATCATCGAGTAGCCGAGTCGGAACCGTCTTACCCAACACAGGTAAGTCATTAAGCATATCTTTGGTATTGATTTAAATGATCGTAATACCTATACCATTGTGTTTAATGAGATGAAATGTATACAAGGTTTAGCAAGTTATTACTGTCGTTTTGTTAAAAACTTCTCGATCATTGCTTCACTGATGACCAGGTTACTACAGAAAAACATTTAATTTGTTTGGTTTGATAAGTGTCAATAGAGTTTTAATCAGTTGAAAAACATTTGTTTGGGTAGCATATGTTGTTTATAGTGATGTGTGTTTCAATGGTTTAGGTTGCATGTTGATGCAGGAAGGGAAAAGTAGTAGCTTATGCTTCTCGACAGTTAAAGTCGCATGAAAGAAATTATCCTTCTCATGATCTCGAGTTGGTCGTAATTGTCTTTGGTTTGATGATATAGAGACATTATTTATACAGTGAGAAATGTCACGTGTATACTGATCAGAAAATTTTAAAGTATTTAATGACCCAAAAAGAACTGAATTTGAGACAATGATGTAGGCTAAAGCTACTGAAAGATTATGACCTAGTTTGTAACAGCTCGATTTAGACCTTAGTAGGAATAGTGGTTTCAGGACCACAAATCCAAGTCAAAAAAATATTTTAATATTATTTTCTATGTTTACAGCATGATATGCGATATATGTGAAAATTTCGTGTGAAAATTTTATCGTTTGTGTGCTCGATTTTATAAAAGGACTTAATCGCGTAAATTGCTAAAGTGGCATGCCATAAGTTAAAAGTGTTTATTTGTTATGGTTTGTTATTTATGAGGTCCTTATGATGTTATTTACCCATTTATAATGTTAATGGACATTAATGGGCATCATATCATGAATATTGGTGGTTTTAATTAACGGATAAAATGGTAATTGATGATTTAAGTTATATTAAATAAAATAAAAACCATTTTATGCTTAATTATCAGCATCCATAGTCGAATAACAAAAGAAAAAGAAGAAGAAAATATTATTTTAGGGTGCGGCCCTTGTAGTTCTTGATTGAGGTACGTTTTTAGTGTAACATCCCAAAATAGGGCTTAAAAGGAACAGTGGTTGCGAAACCAAGAATCCGAGATAGAAAAGTTTATTCTGATTAATTTTTATAATTTACAGGGTGATTAGATGCATGTGTTAGAGTATCGATGGAAAATGTTATAGATAGCATGCTTAATTTACCAACTAGGGCTTAATTGCAAAAGTTGATAAATATGAGTTTTAGATGCTAAAGTATTAAATTGAAGAGCATAATTGAAGTAGAGGACCTTAAATGGTAATTAGACCATTAGGTTTTCATGGATAAAAAATGACATATATAGATAAAAATAACTAAAGTTTTAATGAAGGGTATTTTAGTCATTTGGTAATTAAAAGATTAAAAAGGGAAAAAGATGGCAAAATGTGCCCATAGTAAGTGATTCCAAGCCCCATTTTTAATGTTCTTTACATTTTTTGAAGTCCCGGTAACTTGATTTAGCTTATTCTAGCAACAATTTAACCTAGGGTTCATATTTGGAACAATACCCATCAGTGAAATGTGTTTATTTTGATGTTTTAAGGTGGAATATGAAGCTTGAAATTATGTTAAGCTACATGAGCTAAGCGATTTTAAGCGAAAACGAGTAAAATGACATAATCAGTAAAAAAAATACCTAATGGTCATAAGTACATGTTAGAGTGGGAATTTGATGTTGTCGTAGGTAAATAAATGATTATCATGTCATAAAACATAAGAATTAGGGATAAAGCTTCATTTTTTAGGCTTGGGGCAAAAGTGTAAATATGAAAAAGTTTAGGGGCAAAATTGTAATTTTTCCAAACTTAGAGTTAAGGACTTTTTTGATAAATGTGAATATTAAATAAGTTAAATTTGCTATTATATATCAAGAAGAATGAAATTCAGGCTTAGACCGAGGAAAGAAAAAGGTTGAGGACTAAATCAAAATATTTGATCGTATTTTGTATCGAGGTAAGTTTGTGGTAAATAAATGCAATGTTTTATTATTTATAATTAATGATGTTCTTTTTCAGCATCTATATATTTATTTTGTAAATTTATTCATTGATGATTCAAGCAAGAATTGACGGAGAACTGATACTTAAAAGTCCCAGTTGAACCTTAAGAATGTGTAGGATACAAATGTCATGACATTAGGGTTTAAGGATACCAAGTAAGACCATGGAAAGGCATGGCATTGGTAAGTATTACAAGGCGAGGAAATCATGTAAGACCATGTCAAGACATGGCATTGATAAACTATGATAAGTCAAAGATCCCATGTAAGACCATGCCAAGGCATGGCAAAGGTGAGTTCATAAGGCAAGGATACCACGTAAGACCATGTCAAGACATGGAAATGGTAAGGTTAAAAAGGAAAGGTACCCGTGTATCCTTAGTATTCCAACTGGATCAACAGAAAATTTAAAGAGTGTGCCAAAGGGAAGGTAAGATAAGTCCATGTTCAAAAGGTTCAGGTTATCTTGATAATTCATTCAGAATGTTGTTATTTATTTACATGCAAACTTACTAAGCTTTATGCTTACTCCCTTTCTTTTCTCTCTTTTCTATAGTATCGCAAAGCCAACTCAGAAAATTGTAAAGACATCAGAGATCGCCTCACACTATCAACGAGCTATCTCGGTATTTTGTGACTAGAAATATTTTAAGTTATGGCATGTATAGGGACTTGGCCATTTTGTGTGTATGTCCTTATCATATGATTACACAATGGCATGAGAATACTTGGTAATGATTAGCTTATGATATAGCCAAACAATAACATGTTTTGGTATTATGTATGCCTAAATGAGGCTTGCTGCCAAGAAATTATGGAGTAAGGGTTGGCCATGGAACAGTTAGGAAACAGCAGCAGTGACATGGCTTTGAAAAATCATTAAATATTTTAGAATTGGAATTAAATGATGAATGGAATATATAATTAAAGCTTATTGAGTCTATTTTCATAGGAAAGAAACAGAGCAAGCAAAGGAAGTCTATATTCTGAGATATTTAAATTTTTGTAAGACTGGTTCAGAGTGACTTCGTGATCCGCTGTTCCAAATTTAGAAAATCACTAGAAATTTTAAAAAAAGAATTTTAAGTCATAATTTATATGTCTAGATTCCGTAGTGAGCTTATTTTCATTAGAAACATTATCTGAATTATGTATAATGAGATAATCAATTTTTAGTGAAGAGAGATCATGTCCGCTAAACTGCAAAATAGGGAAAACTTTAATTAATAAACTGTACTAATTGGCCAAACCAAAAATTTTGGAAAAATTATGGTAAGAATATATATGAGTCTAGTTTTAGGGAAAATTTATGGATCTAAATTTTTAGTTTTATAACTCAAGTTATAATTAATTTAGTGACTATTACGCAAATGGACAGTTTTATTATGAATAGTGAAATAAATTGTTTTGATTTGTGTAAGTAATTGGAAAATTTTTAATGTTCCTGTTTTGGTCCCGAACCATTCCAATTGCATGTTTTAGGGCCTCGAAGGGCCTTTTTACGGATTTATTGGATGGATGCGAGCGAATTAATTTTTAAAATTAAAAAAAATTATGCCCCGAACAAGTAAGATAAGTCTGGTAATGCCTCGTGCTCGACTCTGGTGACAGTCTCGGGTAAGGGGTGTTACATTTATTAGTATTAGAGCAAGAGTTTAGTTAGTTCTTAGAATATTCAGTATAAGTAAGAGTCTAGCTATACATGCCATACTTATATTTTGATAGTGTAATGACTTTTGACTATTTTAAAATGTTTTTCTTTTTTAGTTATGGATCCTGAATGAGTTGGTCAGATGATGTAGAAAGTAACGCGCTCGCTCCTGCAGAGGGGACGGTGCCACCAGATAGTAGTGAAAGAACCGTTACAATTAGGGGCTCGAGAAGCCTTCTTCCAAGCTATGAATGAATGGTTTGTCGAGTTCGTTCGTACGAATCCGGCCGTTAGACCTCTAGGACCTCATGATCCTCAGACTACCCATGTAGCTTTCCCAATCACAGATACAGTCAAAAGAGAGAAGCCACTAGTTGATAAAATTATGAAACAAGGGGCTGAAGAGTTTCGCCTACTAAAGATGACGATGCAGAGAAAGCTGAATTTTGGCTTGAGAATACTATCAGGGTCTTTGATGAGTTATCCTGCACACCTAAAGAGTGCATGAAGTGTGTTGTATCACTTTTACGAGACTCAGCCTACCATTGGTGGAAGACACTTGTGTCAGTATTACAGAAAGAGAAGGTTACTTGGTATTTCTTTCAGGAGGAGTTCCGTAAGAAATACATTAGTCAGAGGTTCATCAACTAGAAAAGAAAAGAATTCCTTGAACTAAAGCAGGGTAAGATGACAGTGATTGAATATGAACGTGAATTTTTCAGACTCATAATTATGTTCAAGAGTGTGTGTCTACTGAAGCTATTATGTGCAAGAGATTTGAAGATGGGCTCAATGATGATATTCAAGTATCAGTCGGTGTTTTAGAAATAAAAGAGTTTGTTATTTTAGTTGAAAGAGCTTGTAAGGCAAAGGAGTTGCTGAAAGGAAAGGGTAAAGCTAAAATAGAGATGCAAGACACAAAGAAAAGACAGATGAGCAAGTCGTTTCAGTCTACATCCAAAAGGCCTAGAGAGTTCTCTATGAGATCCAATTTTTCAGCAGGTATTTTAGTTGAAAGACAGGTAGAAGATTTATGGGTCAAAAAGCTCAGACCACTTCAATTGCGAGTGTTGGCAGTATTTAGCTGATAGACCCGAGTGTCCTCAATGTGGTTGACGTCATCCAGGTCAATGTCGAGCAATTGAGACTGGTTTTTTCTGATGTGGTGCATCAGATCATTTCATTTAGGAGTGTCCTAAGCTGGTTAAAAGAGAAGTAATAGTGAGAGTAAGATCAAGCAATGCCCCTGTTAGAGGCAGACCTCAGAGAAGTTCAAGAATAGGGGCAGGTAGAGGTGCATCTAGAGATTCAGCAATGAGACCAGATGTTAGCGCACCTGCAAGGACCTATGCTATCCGTGCTCATGAAGAGGCATCCTCCTCCGATGTAATTACGGGTACATTTTCTCTTCATGATGTTAATGTTATTGCTTTGATTGATCCGGGTTCGACCCATTCCTATGTTTGAATGAAATTGATGCCTAGTATGAACATGTCCATAGAGTCTATGGGATTTATGATTAAAGTATCGAATCCATTGGGTCAGTATGTATTAGTAGACAAAGTATGTAAAAATTGCCCTTTGATGATTAGAGGTTACTATTTTCCGATCTATCTCATGCTATTGCCATTTGATAAGTTTGATGTGATTCTTGGTATGGATTGGTTGACTGCGCATGACATGATAGTGAATTGTTGAAAGAAATTCATTGAGTTGAAATGCAAAAATGGTGAAATTCTTTGGGTTAATTCAGATGAGTCATATAATTCAATTGCCATGATATCTGTCATGTCTACTCAAAAATGCTTGAGAAAAGGATATGAAGCTTATCTTGCTTTTGTGTTGAATACTAAAGATCCAGAGTTGAAAATTGAATCAGTGCCTGTGGTATGTGAGTTTCCTGATGTGTTTCCGGAAGAACTACTAGGTTTGCCTCCTATTAGAGAAGTTGAGTTTGGTATTGAATTGGTTATGGGTCCAACACCCATTTCTATTGCTCCTTATAGAATGACTCCAATGGAATTGAGAGAATTGAAAGCTCAGTTGCAGGAACTAACAGAGAAAGGCTTTGCAAGACCTAGTTGTTCACCATGGGGTGCATCAGTGCTCTTTGTGAAAAAAAAGATGGTTTGATGAGATTGTGCATAGATTATTAGCAGCTTAACAAGATGACTATTAAGAACAAGTATCCACTGCCTAGAATTGATGGTTTTTTTTGATCAATTGAAGGGAACTACTGTGTTCTCCAAGATAGATTTGAGATCTGGATATTATCAGTTGCGAATTAAAGAGTCAGATGTTTCGAAGACTGCTTTCCAGACTAGGTATGGCCATTATGAGTTCCTTGTGATGCCATTTGGCTTGACTAATGCTCCTACCATTTTCATGGACTTAATGAATCGAATTTTCAAACCTTACTTCGATAAATTTGTAGTTGTGTTCATTGATGATATCTTAATTTATTCTCATGATAAGACTGAGCATTCAGAGCATTTGAGAATAGTTTTACAGACTTTGAGAGAAAATTAGCTTTATGCCAAGTTTAGCAAAAGTGAGTTCTAGTTATGGGAAGTTGGTTTTCTTGGACATATAGTCTCAATTGAAGGTATTAGAGTAGATCCAAGCAAGATTTCAGCCATTGTTGATTGGAAGCCTCACAGGAATGTATCAGATGTCAGAAGTTTTCTTGGTATCGCCGGTTATTATAGACAATTTGTAGAGGGATTTTCCTTGATAGGTACTCCATTGGCAAGATTGCTATAGAAAGATGTCAAGTTTGAATGGACTGAAAAGTGTCAGTAGAGTTTTGACAAGTTAAAGGCATTATTGACTGAAGCTCCTGTCTTAGTACAACCAGAACTGGGTAAAGAGTTTGTGATTTACATTGATACGCCCTTCAATGGACTAGGCTAGGTACTTATCCAAGAAGGAAAGGTAATTGCTTATGCCTTTAGACAGCTAAAGCCACATGAGAAAAATTATCCAATACATGATTTAGAACTAGTTGCCATTGTATTTGCATTGAAAATCTGGAGACATCACTTGTATGGTGAGAAGTACCGAATATTTACTAATCATAAAAGTTTGAAATACTTTATGACTCAGAGAGATTTGAACTTGAGGCAAATAAGATGGCTAGAGTTGATTAAAGATTATGAACTAGTGATCGATTATCACCTGGGTAAGGCAAACGTAGTTGCTGATGCTTTGAGTAGAAAATCTTTATTTGCATTAAGAGCTTTGAACACTAGTTTAACCTTATCAGATGATGGTTTTATCTTATCCAAATTAAGAGCTAATCCAATGTTTCTTGAAGAAATTTGTGAAGTTCAGAAAGATGACAGTGAGTTGCAAGCCAAAAGAGCTTCGTGTGAATCGGGTATAGAGTCAGATTTTCAGATCGGTTCTAACAGTTGTTTAATGTTCAGAAATCGATATGTGTACCAAAGAATGATGAGCTTATTCAAAATATTTTAGAGGAAGCACATAACAGTTCCTTGTCTATTCATCTAGGTAGTACAAAGATGTATAATGATTTGAAGAAAATGTATTGGTGGGTAGGAATGCAGACAGATATCTCAGAGTTTGTTTCTAGATGCTTGATCTATCAGCAGGTAAAAGCCGAACATCAGGTACCTTCAGGTTTATTGCAGCTTGTGTTAGTTTCTGAGTGAAAATGGGACCGAGTTGCCATGGATTTTGTGACAGGATTGCCGTTGACACCGAGAAAGAAAGGTGCAGTATGGGTTGTGATTGATAAGCTAACGAATTCGATTCATTTTATTCTAGTTCGTATGGATTATTCACTTGACAAGTTGGCCGAGTTGTATATTTCAATGATAGTCAGACTACATGGAGTACCGTTATCGATTATTTCAGATAAAGACCTGAGATTCACTTTGCAGTTTTGGAAAAAGTTACAGGAATCTTTGGGCACAAAGTTGAACTTTAGTACAACTTTTCATCCTCAGATCTATGGTCAGCCAGAGAGAGTTATTCAGATACTTAAGGATATGCTCAGATGTTGTGTCTTAGAATTTCAAGTTAGTTGGGAGAAATATTTACCGTTGGTAGAATTTGCTTATAATAATAGTTACCAGTCGAGTTTGAAAATGACACCTTATAAAGCTTTGTATGGACATAAATGTCACACACCTTTGTATTGGACAGAGCTTAAAGAAAATCAGATTTATGAGGTTGATTTAGTTAAAGAAACTGAAGAGAAAGTGAAAGTTATCAGAAATTGCTTGAAAGCAGCTTCAGATAGATAGAAGTCTTATGCAAGCTTGAAAAGAAAAGATATTGAGTATCAAGTTGGTGACAAAGTGTTGTTGGAAGTATCCCCATGGAAGAAAGTCTTTAGATTTAGCAAGAAAAGCAAACTAAGTGCACGTTTTATTGGACCGTTTGAGGTGATTAAAAGAGTTGGACCATTAGTATATCGGTTAGCTTTGCCACTGAGTTAGATAAAATTCATGATGTGTTCCATGTGTCCATGTTACGTCATTACCGTTCTGATCCATTACATGTGATTTCACAGATAGAGGTTGAGATTCAGCAAGATATGACTTACGGTGAAGAACTGGTAAAGATTTTAGTTCGAGAGGTCAAGCAACTAAGGAACAAAAGTATTGCACTTGTGAAAGTATTATGGAATAGGCATGGAGTATACCAGGCTACATGGGACCCTGAAGAGGTTATGCGAAAATAGTATCTAAACCTATTCACAAGTAATATTTTCGAGGACGAAAATCCCTAAACGGGGGAGAAATGTAACACCGCAAAATAGGGCCTAAAAGGAACAGTGGTTGCAAAACCATGAATCCAAGATAGAAAAGTTTATTCCGATTAATTTTTATAATTTACCAGGTGATTAGATGCATGTGTTAGAGTATCGATGGAAAATTTTATAGATAACATGCTTAATTTACCTACTAGGGCTTAATTGTAAAAGTTGATAAATATGAGTTTTAGATGCTAAAGGATTAAATTGAAGAGCATAATTGAAGTAGAGGTCCTTAAATGGTAATTAGACCATTAGGTTTTCATAGACAAAAATGAACATACATAGATAAAAATAACTAAAGTTTTAATGAAGGGTATTTTAGTCATTTGGTTATTAAAAGATTAAAAAAGGGAAAAAGATGGCAAAATGTGCCCATCTTCTTCCTTAGGCTGAAATTTCAAGGGTTCTTCATAGCTAGGGTTTTGTCAAGCTTCCAATCTTCATAGTAAGTGATTCCAAGCCCTGTTTTTAATGTTCTTTACGTTTTTAAGTCCCGATAACTTGATTTATCTTATTCTAACAATAATTTAACCTAGGGTTCATACTTGAAAAAATACCCATAGGTGAAATATGTTTATTTCGATGTTTTATGGTAGAATATGAAGCTTGAAATTATGTTAAACGACTTGATCTAAGCTATTTTAAGCGAAAACGAGTAAAACAACATCATTGATAAAAATACCTAATGGTCATAAGTACATGTTAGACTGGGAATTTGATGTTGCCGTAGGTAAATAAATGATCAGCATGTCATAAAGCATAAGAATTAGGGATAAAGTTTCATTTTCGAGCCTAGGGGAAAAAGTGTAAATATGCAAAAGTTTAGGGGCAAAATTGTAATTTTTCCAAAGTTAGAGTTAAGGGCTATTTTGATAAATGTGAATATTAGATAAGTTAAATTTGTTATTATAGATCAAGAAGAACAAAATCCAGGGTTAGACCGAGGAAAGAAAATGGTTGAGGACTAAATCAAAATATTTGATCGTATTTCGTATCGAGGTAAGTTTGCAGTAAATAAATGCAATGTTTTATTATTTATAATTAATGATGTTATTTTCAACATCTATATATTTATTTTTTAAATTTATTCATTGATGATTCAAGCAAGAAATGATGGAGAAATGATACTTAAAAGTATCGGTTGAACCTTAGGAATGTGTAGGATACAAATGTCATGACATTAGGGTTTAAGGATACCAAGAAAGACCATGCTAAGACATGGCATTGGTAAGTATTACAAGGCGAGGAAATCATGTAAGACCATGTCAAGACATGGCATTGATAAACTACGATAAGGCAAAGATCCCATGTAAGACCATACCAAGGCATGGAAATGGTGAGTTCATAAGGCAAGGATACCACGTAAGGCTATGTCAAGACATGGGAATGGTAATTTTAAAAAGCAAAGGTACCCGTGTATCCTTAGTATTCAAAGTGGTTCAACGGAAAATTTAAAGAGTGTACCAAAGGGAAGGTAAGATAAGTTCATGTTCGAAAAGTTCAGGTTATCTTGATAATTCATTTAGAATGTTGTTATTTATTTACATGTATACCTACTAAGCTTTATGCTTACTCCTTTTCTTTTCTCTCTTTTTTATAGTATCGCAAAGCCAACTCGAAAAATCGTAAGGATGTCGGAGATCACCTCACACTATTAACGAGTTATCTCGGTATTTTGTGACTAGAAATACTTTAAGTTATGGCATGTATAGGGACTTGGCTATTTTATGTGTATATCCTTATCATATGATTAAACAATGGCATGTGAATACTTGGTAATGATTAGCTTATGATATAGCTAAACAAGAACATGTTTTGGTATTATGTATGCCTAAATGAGGTTTGATGCAAAGAAATTATGGAGTAAGAGTTGGCCTTCGAACAGTTTGGAAATAGAAGCAGTGACGTGGTTTTGAAAAATCACTAAATTGTAGAAATGGAATTAAGTGGTGAATAAGATATAGAACTAAAGCTTATTGAGTCCATTTTCATAGGAAAGAAACAGAGAAAGCAAAGGAAGTCTATATTCTTAGATATTTAAATTTTTGTAAGACTGGTTCAGAGTGACTTTGTGATCCCCTATTCCAAATTTGGAAAATCACTAGAAATTGTAGAAAAAGAATTATAAGTCATAGTCTATATGTCTAGATTACTTAGTGAGTCTATTTTCATTAGAAACAAATGGGACATTATCCAAATTCTGTATAATGAAATAATCAATTTTTAGTGAAGAGAAATCAGGTCCACTGAACTGCAAAATAGGGGAACATTTAATTAATAAACTGTACTAATTGGCCAAACCAAAAATTCTGGAAAAATTATGGTAAGACGATATATGAGTCTATTTTTAGAGAAAATTACGGATTTAAATTTCAAGTTTCGTAACTCGAGTTATAATTTATTTAGTAACTGTTATGCAGATGGACATTTTTATTATGAATAGTGAAATAAATTGTTTGGATTTGTGTAAGTAATTGGAAAATTTTTAATATTTCCAGCTTGGTCCCGAATCGTTCCAATTGCACATTTTATGGCCTCGAAGGCCCTTTTTATGGATTTATTGGATGAATGCAAGCGAATTAATTTTTAAAAGTAACAAAAAATTATGCCCCGAACAAGTAAGATAAGTCTGGTAATACCTCGTGCTCGACTCTGGCATTGGTCTCATGTAAGGGGTGTTACATTTAGCTCAGATTTTATCAATTTCTATGTTTTTGTTACTGTTGCTTTGTGTTCTAGCTAACCCGTATATTAATTTTCAAATTTGTTGAAGATTTTGTGAAGTGCCATTGATGAGTGCTTGAGTTTTTGGATATTTGATGATGAAATATGAAAGTTTAATGGTAGATTTTAATGTTTTGTAAAGTGATTTTTAACAAAAATGTCAAATAGGGATTAAATTGAGAAAAGGATAAATTGAGGGGTTAAAATATGAAATAAGTGAAAAATATAGGCTGCTAGGGGCCCTATGGTAATTCAGCCAAGCATGGGTTAAATTGAATTTTTTGAATTTCTTGTATTTGTGAAATAGGGACTAAATTGAATAGAGTGAAAGTTTAGGCGCTAAAGTGCAAAAATGCCCAAATGTATATTTTTTGATGAAATTGAATGAATAAGTGATTAAATGAGTTAATTTTGAATGCATATAGATCAAGAAAAGAGGAACTCGGACTTAGATCACAATAACAAAGTACTCGATTAATCGACTAGTTTCGTTGTTTCTACGATCGAGGTAAGTTCGTAGGTGTTCATTTCATTATAAATGAATGTTATATGCTTTGATATTGCATAATGTTATATGCTTTGATATTGCATAAAATTTGTTTATGAGATTGCGGATAATGTTTGAAATGTGAATAAAACTATACAGAAGTGTTCGACGACGAAATCGACAAGTGAAACCTCTCAATTAAATTTTAAGTACAGTGATGATGATAATGTAATGTTATTAAGTTACTGTATTAGATTTGGTCCATGATATCGACACTTCAGGTGCAAATAAAACCTTGATTTGGCTACGGACCATGATTTAGGTATTTTGAGAGGAATTACCTTGATTTGGCTACGGGCCATGGTATAGCTACTCTGGGATAAGTTATCTTGACTTGGCTAAGGGCCATGGTATGGGTACTTATCGATTTTGATTTGTGAGTATCCGATTTCTATCTCTATTGGTTCAACTAATAAAAAGAATAACTTGTTTGAGAAAGAGATTATTACGAGGTGGTATGGGTACGTACAGAACCTATTTGAGCATTATGTTGAGAAAGATCAATGAAATGATAATGAATCATGTTTTGATACATGATAGGAAGGTTTGTGTTAATGATATCTTGATTTGGTAATGTGTACATGATTGAATTATATTTATTTGATGAATTGCATTGCTCAACTACGAACTTACTAAGCTATGAAGCTTATTGTGTGTTAATTGTCTATGTTTTATAGATAGTCAAAGCTACTTGGACTCGAGGATAGTCAAGAGCATCGTCACATTATCAATCAATTGTTGGTACATTTGAAATTTGTATATATGGTAAATGGCATGTATAGGCTAGTGTCAATTTGTTATGTTTTGAACTATGATGTTAGCCATGTGATTTGGCTTGTTAATGATGTAAATGTTGATATGTTTTAGCCATTTAAATTGGATCAAGTTAAGTGCTTGATAAGTGATATATGTGATGCAAATAATGCCTTTATATGTTGGCTTGTTTTGGTATGTTTTCCATAGTGGTGAATATAATTAAATGGATGTTGTTTTAGTTAGTTATCAATGTTTTAGAAATGGTAAGTTGTGATGGTTTTGGTATAATTAATGGGAATGTTTTGAATATGGAATTAAATAGTTAAAATGGTTGATTATATATTTTATGTTATGTGTATGTTTTGGTGGGTTTTGGTTGCTTATAAATGGTTTGAAAAGGTACCAAATAGGTTGATTTATATGCATGATTGTAGGGTGGCAAATTGGCTTTTCAAATGGCCTATTTTGTCCACACGGGAATGTGTCTAGGCCGTGTACGATACACAGCTATGTTACACGGCCATGTGTCCCCTGGGTAGCCCTACAAATTTAAGTCAGTCTCGAGCACGGGCTAGACACACGGGCGTGTGGTTGGCCGTGTGACCCAAGTCAACAAACCCTCTAGTTTTCCCACAGCCAATGCAAACGGGCGTGTCTCAGGCCAAGGTACATGGGCGTGTCTCCAGCCATGTGGTGCAAGTCAGTATGTATGCTCTATTTTCACATGGTCTAGGACACGGGCATGTTCGGCAGCCATGTGAGCCACACGGCCTACTTACACGGGCGTGTGACCTATGAATGTAAAATTTTTCTAAGTGTTAATAATTTTTTATATATGATTAGTTTAGTCTTGTACCATTCTTAAGCATGTTTTAAGATCTCGTAGAACCTTATAAGGGACAATGTGAATGTTTGCAAATGGTTTTTGATAATGAATGTATAAATGTATGTGAATGGGATGTGTTTTTCGGTAATGCCTCGTAACCCTTTTTCCAACGATAGATACGGGTTAGGGATGTTGTATTTTATTAATATCAAAGATACGGTTTAGTTGATTCTAGGATTAACGTGGCATGTGAGAGTCTAGCTATACATGCCATATATATAAATTGCGATAGTGTAATGATTCATGACTGTTAAAATGTGTTTTTATATAGGAAATGGATCTCAAACGAGCTATAGCTGGTGATGTGGAAAGCAATGCGCCTGCTCTTGCTCAAGGGGTAGTGCCAGCCGATCCTAGGCCTATTTCTAGTAGTTAGAGAGGAGAGGCTAAGAAATCCTTCTTCCAAATGATGACTGAGTGGTTCACGGAATTTGTACGAACAAATCCGGCTACTCAATAACCTCTACCCCCACCTGTTTCTCAATAAGTTCCAATTGTACCGCAAGTGATAGATCCAACCCGATTGAGTAAGCCATCTGTTGATAAGACTCAAAAACACGAGGTTGAGGAAACTGGGCTACAATTGATGATGATGCTGAGAGAGTTGAATTCTGGTTTGAGAACACTATCAGAATATTCGATGAATTATCCTGTACTCTGGAAGAAAGTATCAAGTGTGTGGTATCCTTACTTAGAGATAATGCATATCATTGGTGGAAAATGTTGACATCAGTGGTTCCTAGTGAACGGGTTACCTAGGAATTCTTTCAGATTGAGTTCCAGAAAACGTACATAAGCCAAAGATTTATCTATTAGAAACATAAAGAGTTTCTAAAGTTAATACAGGGTCGAATAGCTGTGACCGAGTATGAAAGAGAATTTGTACGATTGAGTAAATATGCTCTAGAATATGTTTCTACCGAAGAGATTATGTGTAAGCAGTTCGTTGATGGGTTGAATGAAAATATAAAGCTATTAGTTGGAATTCTAGAAATTAAAGTATCCGTTGTTTTAGTTGAAAGATCATGTAAAGTTGAAGATCTCAGCAAAGAAAAGAGGAAAGCAAATTCAGGGGCTAGAGATACCAAAAAAAGATTGATGAATAAGCCGCATCAGTCTTCATCAAAGAAATTCAAAGATTCATATAATCGTCTGAATGTTTCGATGGGATATTCAAACAAAGATTATGTTAAACAACACTCTGGTTCTAAAGCTCAACCTACATCAGTAGCTAGTGTTGGTAGTGTGAGAGACAATAAACCTGAATGTCAACACTGTGAACGATGACATTTTGGAGAATGCTAGAACAAAGGAAATAAAGCTTGTTACAAATCTGGATCGTTGGATCATTTTATACGATACTGTCTAGAGTTGATGGAAAAAGAGGAGGTTCAGAACCGAGGCAGAGTAACACTATAGCTAGAGGTAGACCACCCAGAAACAAGGGAAACGTAAGTGATGGTAAGGTGTGACACGATATATTGCTACAAGATCTAATGCTAGAGCACCTGCCCGAGCCTATGCTATTTGTGCTTGCGAAGAAGCGTCATCGCCAAATGTTATAGCCGGTACTTTTACTCTCTATGATACTAAAGTTATTGCATTCATAAATCCAGGATCAACTCATTCGTATATATTTGTGAATTTAGTATCCAGTTAGACTTTGCATGTTGAGTCTACTAAATTTGTAATTAGAGTATCAAACCCCTTAGGCAAGTGTGTGCTGGTTGGTAAAGTGTGTAAGAACTGTCTAATGATGATTCAGGATAATTGTTTTTTGGCCGATTTGATGCTATTACCATTTGATGAGTTTGATAAAATCATGGGTATGGATTGGCTAACGTTGCACGATGCTATTGTGAATTGCAAACAAAAGATGATTGATCTGAGATGTCAGAATAATGAGATTATTCGAATTGAGTCAGATGATTAAAATGGCTTGCCATCAGTAATTTCGTCAATGTTAGCTCAGAAATATGTGGGAAAGGGTTGCGAAGCTTATTTAGCTTATGTGCTTGATATGAATGTGACTAAAAAGAAGATTGAATCGGTGTCGGTAGTGTGTGAGTATCCAAATGTGTTTCCTAAAGAGTTTCTGGGATTAGCACCGATCTGAGAGGTTGAATTTTGCATTGAGTTAATGTCGAGTACAACACCGATATCAATAACTCCATACAGAATGGCTTCGACAGAGTTAAAAGAATTAAAAGCTCAGTTGCAAGAATTAACTGATAGAGGATTTGCACGATCGAGTTTCTCGCCCTGGGGTAGCCCTACGAATTTAAGTCAGTCTCGTGCACGGGCTAGACACACGAGCTTGTGGTTGGCCGTGTGACCCAAGTCAGTAAACCCTCGAGTTTTCCCACGGCCAAGGCACACGGACATGTCTCTGGCCATGTGGTACAAGTCAGTATGTATGCTCTATTTTCACATGGTCTAAGACACGGGCGTGTTCGGTAGCTGTGTAAGGCACACGGCCTGTTTACACAGGCATGTGACCTATGAATGTAATTTTTTTCTAAGTGTTCAAAAATTTTTATATATGATCGATTTAGTCCCGAAAAATTCTTAACCATGTTTTAAGTTCTCGTAGAACCTTATAAGGGACAATGTGAATGTTTGCGAATGGTTTTTGATAATGAATGTATAAATGTATGTGAATGGGATGTGTTATTCGATAATACCTCATAACCCTTTTTCGGCGACAAATATGGGTTAAAGGTGGGCTATAGTGTTTTCAAAGATAGATTTGAGATCAGGTTACTATCAGTTAAGAGTTAAAGACTCTAATATGCCGAAAACTACTTTTCGAATGAGGTCCGGACATTATGAGTTTTTAGTTATGCCTTTCGAACTAATGAATGCACCTTCAGTTTTTATGGACTTAATTAATTGAATCTGTAGATAGTATTTGGATAGCTTTGTGGTTGTGTTTACAGATGACATATTGATTTACTCTCGTGATGAATCCGAGCATGCTGAACATCTGAGAATAGTGCTACAGAATTTACGTGGTAAGCAGTTGTTTGCAAAGTTCAGTAAATATGAATTTTGGTTGCGTGAAGTTGGTTTTCTGGGACATATTGTGTCAACATCGGGTATCCGAGTTGATCCGAGCAAAATTTCTGTAATTATGGACTGGGAGCCCCTAAGAAATTTATTCGAAGTCTAAAGTTTTCTAGGACTAACTGGTTATTACAAATGGTTTGTAAAGGGTTTCTCTGTGACAGCCCTAAAGTGACCCTAGTCGGAAAGCGGTTTCGGCCATCTTAGGTCAATATTAAGGTAAGGTGTTCATATTAGTTCTTGAAATTTTAGTTGATCTTGAGTGAGTTTTTTTTTTGTAACCCATGATGAAATTTTGATTTTGGATTGAGTAAGGTTTTTAACTATGGTAGTTAATAATGGTGAGTTTTGTTGTTTCATGTTAAAGTTAGGTGAATGATGATGGATGAGTGTTTGAACCGTAAAAAGAATTCGGCTACCTTGTTATGAACTAGAGCCGAATGTGAGTTGGTTGTGGTTGAATATTGCATGCTTGGTAGAATGGTGGATGAAAGTGCCGAATGTGGTCTTTGGTTTGGCATGAAGTGATAAATAAAGGTTTAAAAGATAGCTTAAGTTAATTGATACTCACTAATGAGTTCGAATGGAAGCTTTGTTAAGTGGGAAATGAGTGGCTGAGAGAGAGAATTATGGACTATTGCCGAATGTATGTTGGATTGATAGAGTCTCCAAATTGATTTTATGTGTGTATGCATGACCGAATATAATCGGCCACATGAGTAAAGAAATGGGTTATTTGATATGTGGTAAAAGTTAAGTGTTAAACGAAATGGAAATGAAATCATATTGGAATATGTACACTCGACCACATGAATGAGTACATAGGTTGATGTGTATGTTCGGCCATAGGTAAACATATTGATGGCTTTATCTTGACTTAGAAAATTCGGCTAAGGTGAATATTGGCTAATATGTTGAGTTGATTCATGATTTCATATGTATGTGACTTTAGTGTCTAATGTATATATATGAGCTAAGTACCTTGAGTTCCTCTTTTGATGCTCAAATGATTAAATCAATTTATTTGTTAAATTAAGCTCAAGAGCAAAGGGGAACTAAATCCGATAAAGGGAAGGAAAAAGTGGTCGAATAGCCATCGAAATCGTTCGACAACATCCGAGGTAAGTTTCCGAGCAATGAGACTTAGTTTATGATTTGATTAAGTCATAATGTATGTGCATAGAGATCGTGTTTAAAGCAAACTAAACCATGCTGTTTGTATGTGGCTAGTGAGCAGAAATGGGAATGCTTAATACGTGACTTGTGTTTGAACTCTAATTATGAAAATGAAATTAGATGTGTCATGATTTATTGATATGTGCATGAATGTTCGGATGATAATCGGGCTAAGTCTCGAGAGCATTTGAGCTAGTGGCTACTTCCGGGCTAAGTCTCGAAGGCATTTGTGCGAGCTACTATATCCGGGCTAAGTCCCGAAGGTGTTTGTGCGAGCTATTATATCCGGGCTAAGTCCCGAAGGCATTTGTACGAGTTATTATACTGGGCTAAGTCCCGAAGGCATTTGTGCAAGTTACTATAACCGGGCTAAGTCCCGAAGGCATTTGAGCTAATGGCTATATCCGGCTAAACTCCGAAGGTACTTGGTTTGAGAACGAGTGATCTTGCTATAATAATTTAAATTGATATGCTCGTAAAACCCAACGATGAGGTACGTTTCGTATATGCATTAGGGTGGTGATTCCGTTTAAATAATATTCGCTCAGTAAATTAATGAGCTTCCGGCCTTGGCTAAGTTGATCTTTTGTGTATGAATATAAGGGTCGGTAATGTGAAGTAAGTATGATATTCAGAACTTGTGCATATGAGCTTATCCGTTTAGCCATATGTGTGCTATACTTTGGTTGTGTCTAATTTCATGGCTGAAACTTACTAAGCATTAAATGCTTACTCCGTTTCTTTGATTCTCTGTTTTATAGATTTTGGGTTCGTCAGCTATCGGACTCGGGATTGTTGAACTTTGAAATGGCATGTATAGGACTACCCGTTTTGTTGTTGGTCATGGACCCTTTGGTTTTGTATAAATTTGGATAGCCATGCGAAAATGGCTTATATACACTTTGAGATTAGTATTATAATCGTCTTGTATGATTTCATTAAGAGGTATGGAAATGTTTGGGAACGATTAGCCGTTGGAATGGTTAATCATGATCATATTTTGTGCTATATATGCTAAAGGGCTAGTTGAATCATGGAAACTATGTAATAGGTAAAGTCTACCTTAAAAATAGATGCTGATAGCAGCAGTGACGTGAATGTGAAAAATCACTAAAAATAGTAGGAATGGAATTAAATAGTGAATAAATTATGTAATCTAACCTTGATGAATCTACTTTCATAGGAAAGTAACGAAACGATCATATGAACAGTATATTATGAGATATTTAAGTTTTTACGAAACAGGGCCAGAACGGTTTCTGGATTCCCTGTTCGGACTTTGGAAATTCATTACAAATTAACCAGAGATAATTAGAAGTCATGCCATATATGTGTAGTTTCCTTTTCGAGTCTAGTTTCTATAGAAACAAACGGCATTAGTATTGAAGCCCTGTACAGGGCGATATCCAAGTTGTAATACGAAAAGGTCAGTGTAGTCGAACCCTGGAACAGGGGAGACTTTAACTAATAAACTGTACTAATTGGCTTGACCAAAAATTCTAGACAAAAATTTGTAGAGTGATATATGAGTCTAGTTTCATGAAAAATTTACGAAACTGATTTTTGAGTTTTGAAACTCAAGATATGATTTTTAAGGCGACAGTGATGCAGTAACCCATGTGTCTGGAAATTTTTAAATGGACTATGGAAATAAGTGAATTAAGGCTGTTAACCCCTCGTGTCCGACCCCGGCGACGGTCTCGGGTACAGGGTGTTACAATTTTATTGGTATCAGAGCTACGGTTTAGTCGATTCTAGGACTACCGTACTACGTTTGGGTCTAGCTATACATGCGATTATGTAATTATTTGATTGTGTGGTGATTTCTGACATTTGCAAATGTGTGTATTTATAGTAATGGATCCCGATCCTGACCGAGCGGTAGCTGATGATCTCGAGAGTGTAGCGCCTGCTCCTGCACAAGGGACAACGCCGGCGGACTCTCAACCTAATGCTAGTAATCCGAATGATGAAGCTAGACAAGCTTTTTATAGCGTGATGAATGATTGGTTCAACCAATACATTCGAACTAATACGGCTGTTCCACAACCTCCATTCTCGACAAATACCACCCCACACCTACCATACCTCCGGTAACTGACCAAATAAGGTCAAATAAGCCCCAGTTGACAGAATCCGAAAACACGGGCTACTGAATTTAAAGCTACGGACAGCGATGATGCCGAGCAAGCTGAATTTTGGTTGGACAACACTATCCGGGTACTCGATGAGCTATCTTGCACACCCGATGAGTGCCTAAAGTGTACTATCTCCTTGCTACGTGATTCTGCCTACTATTGGTGGAATACGTTGACTTCTGTTGTGCCCAGAGAGCAAGTAACTTGGGAGTTCTTCCAAACCAAGTTTCGAAAGAAGTATATCAGTCAGAGATTCATTGACCAAAATGAAAGGAATTCTTGAACTCAAACAAGGTTCCATGTCGGTTACCGACTATGAACGAAAATTTGTGAGGCTTAGCCGATACGCACGAGAATGCATTTCTTCAGAGGCCGTGATGTGTAAACATTTTAAGGATGGACTGAATGATGATATAAAGCTGTGTGTTGGCATTTTAGAAATCCGAGAATTTGTGGTACTCGTCGAGCGAGCTTGCAAAGCTGAGGAGCTCAGTATGGAGAAAAGAAAAGCTGATATGGGAGCAAAGGAGTTTCTTAAGAGGTCTTCGGGGAGGCCCTTTCAACAGTCTTCGAAGAAATTTAGAGATGATTTAGGTCGATCTAGAAACACTTCGGGCTTTTCTAGACGAGATCGCGATCGACCCCCTGTGAGTGCACGAGTCACTTCGGTCGCCAGTGTTGGAACTGATCGTCGAGACAGAGCGGAGTGCCAGTATTGTGGTAAATGGCATTCAGGGAGTTGTAGATTCCACGACCTCTCCTGTTACAAGTGCGGGTCAGTTGACCACTTTATTAAAGATTGCCCGAGGTTGTCTGAAGAGAATGTAAATCAGAGTGGGAAACCGGGTGCTACCACTGCTCGAGGTAGACCATCTAGAAATATGGGCAATGCTAGAGGTGGTTAGAGAGGATCTAGAGATGCAACGACCAGATCTGAGGCTCGTGCTCCTACTAGAGCTTATGCTATACGCGCACGCGAGGATGTTTCCTTGCCAGGCGTTATTACCGGTACTTTTACTCTCTTTGATTCTAATGTGATTACTTTGATTGACCCCGGTTCTACTCATTCTTATATATGTGAAACCTTAGCATCCAGTAAGACTTTACCTATTGAGTCTACTGAGTTCGTAATTCGGGTGTCAAATCCCTTAGGTCGTTACGTGCTTGTCGACAAAGTGTGTAAGAAATGTCCCTTAGTAATTCGAGGTTCCTGTTTTCCGGCGGACTTGATGCTTTTGCCGTTTGATGAATTTGATGTTATCCTCAGTTTAGATTGGTTGACCGTGCATGATGCGGTTGTGAATTGCAAAAGCAAGACTATTGATTTGAGGTGCGCAAATAACGAGATAATCCAAGTTGAGTCTACGGACTTAAAGGGGTTGCCAGCTGTAATATCATCAATGTTGGCCCAGAAATATGTAAGAAAGGGATGCGAAGCATACCTTGCGTATGTACTTGATGACAAAGATTTAGAAAAGAAACCCGAATCTGTGCCGGTGGTTTGTGAATACCCGGATGTTTTTCCCGAGGAATTACCGGGTTTACCACCTGTTCGGGAGGTAGAGTTTGGTATTGAGCTTGTACTTGGGACTACGCCGATTTCTATAGCTCCGTATCGTATGGCACCAACCGAGTTAAAAGAGTTGAAAGCTCAGTTGCAAGAATTGACGGATAGAGGTTTCGCTCGACCAAGTTTCTCTCTTTGGGGTGCACCAGTATTGTTTGAGAAAAAGAAGGACAGAACCATGAGGTTGTGCATCGACTATCGTCAGCTGAATAAGGTGACAATAAAGAATAAATATCCGATGCCACGTATTGACGATTTGTTTGATCAACTAAAGGGAGCCTTAGTGTTTTCGAAGATAGATTTGAGATCGGGTTATTACCAGTTGCGAGTTCGAGATTCGGATATACCCAAAACTGCTTTCAGAACGAGATACGGCCACTACGAGTTCTTAGTGATGCCGTTTGGGCTCACTAATGCCCTGCGGTATTTATGGATTTGATGAATTGGATCTTTAGACAGTATTTGGACCGGTTCGTAGTTGTGTTTATTGATGAAATTTTGGTCTATTCAAGAGATGAGACCGAACATGCTGAGCACCTGAGATTAGTGTTGCAAATTTTACGGGATAAGCAGTTATATGCTAAGTTCAGTAAGTGTGAGTTCTAGTTAAGAGAGGTTAGCTTCTTGGGTCATGTGGTATCCGCATCGAGTATTCGAGTTGACCCGAGCAAAATTTCAGCCATACTTAACAGGAAGCCTCCGAGAAATATTACTGAGGTTCGGAGCTTTTTGGGACTTACCGGTTACTACTGACGGTTTGTAAAAGGTTTCTCGATGATAGCCAAACCAATGACGAAGCTACTTCAAAAAGATGTTAAGTTCGAATGGGCGAAAAAATGTCAGAAAAGTTTTGATCAACTGAAAACTTATTTGACTGAAGCTCCAGTACTAGTGCAGCCCGAATCAGGCAAAGAGTTTGTCATTTATAGCGATGCATCCCTACTTTGGTTAGGTTGTGTATTGATGCAAGAAGGTCGAGTTGTGGCCTATGCGTCGAGACAATTAAAGCCACATGAGAAAAATTATCCGACCCATGATCTCGAATTAGCTGCCATCGTATTCGCTTTGAAAATATGGCGACATTACTTATTTGGTGAGAAGTGCCATGTATTTTCGGATCACAAAAGTCTCAAATATTTGATGACTCAAAGAGACTTAAATCTACGACAAAGACATTGGCTGGAGTTGTTGAAAGATTATTAGCTTGTCATTGACTATCACCCGGGAAAGGCTAATGTGGTTGCGGATGCCTTAAGTCGTAAATCACTGTTTGCTTTGCGAGCGATGAACGTACACTTGTCCGATCTATCCGACAACGTGTTAGTAGCTGAATTAAAGGCCAAACCATTATTGATTCATCAAATTCGGGAGGCTCAGAAAGTCAATGACGAATTGGTTGCAAAACGGGCTAAATGTGTTTCGAACATGGAATCTGAGTTTCAAATTGATGACGACGATTGTTTGAGGTTCCGAAGTCGTTTGTGCGTTCCAAGGAATTCATGACTTATTTCGATGATTCTGAACGAAGCTCATTGTAGCCGAATATCAATTCACCCGGGGAGTACGAAAATGTACCACGACCTAAGACGTCAGTTTTGGTGGCATGGTATGAAACGAGACATTTCCGATTTTGTCTCGAAGTGCTTAGTATGTAGCAAGTGAAGGCGGAACATCAAGTGTCTACCAGTTTACTTCAACTGATCATGATACCTGAATGGAAATGGGATCGAGTCACGATGGATTTCGTATCTGGGTTGCCAGTATCGGCAAGTAAGAAAGATACGATTTGGGTTGTTGTGGATAGACTGACTAAGTCGGCTCACTTTACTCCCATACGCACGGATTTTTCAATGGATAAACTAGCTGAATTGTATGTTTCTCAGATTGTGAGATTACACGGGGTACCTATTTCTATCGTGTCGGATAGAGATCCGAGATTCACCTCACGATTTTGGAAGAAATTGCAAGAAGCTTTGGGTACCAAGTTGCATTTTAGCACCGCTTTTCACCCCCAAACCGATGGTCAAACCGAGCGGATAATTCAGATACTTGAGGATATGTTGAGATGTTGCATCCTCGAGTTCAGTGGTTCATGGGAACGGTATTTACCTTTGATTGAATTCGCTTACAACAACAGTTTTCAATCAAGTATTAAGATGGCACCTTACGAGGCTTTGTACGGTCGTAAATGCCGTACAGCATTGTTTTAGACTGAGCTTGGTGAAAGTAAAATTTTCAGAGTTGATTTGGTTAATGATGCTGAAAAGAAAGTAAAAGTAATCCGTGAAAGTCTGAAGGAAGCCACAGATCGTCAGAAATCGTATGCGGATTTGAAACGAAAAGACATTGAATATCAGGTGGGAGATAAAGTGTTTCTTAAAGTTTTGCCTTGGAAAAAGATACTCAGATTTGGCCGTAAGGGCAAGTTGAATCCGAGATTCATTGGGCCGTACGAAATCTCCGAACGAGTTGGTCCAGTTGCGTATAGATAGATTTTGCCCCCTGAACTTGAAAAGATTCACGATGTCTTTCATGTTTCGATGCTTCGACGTTATAGATCTGATCCGTCACACGTGATTAATCCATCAGAAGTTGAAATTCAATCTAACTTGAGTTATGAAGAAGAACCGATTCGTATCCTAGCTCGTGAAGTGAAAGAGTTGCGAAACAAAAGGGTTCCGTTAGTAAAGGTGTTATGGCTCAAACACGGAGTCGAAGAAGCTACTTGGGAAACCGAGAACTCTATGAGAGAACGATACCCAAACCTATTTACCGGTAAGATTTTTGGGGATGAAAATTTCTTAAGTGGGGGAGAGTTGTGACAGCCCTAAAGTGACCCTAGTCGGAAAGCGGTTTTGGGACCGCTAAACCGAGTCACCAAATTATTTGAATATGATATTTATTGTCTAAAATATGTGAATATAAATGTGTGAAAGTTTTAAGCTTCGATTTAGTAAATTGCATGTGAATTTAGTCAATAGGACTTATGTGTGACACTTTTGAAATGTGAAAGATCAAAACATAAGGATCTATTAGTGCATGTAAGAAAAAGGGGGACTTGCATGTCAATTTCCCCCCCATTTAGTAGTGGCTGGCCATGACAAATAGGGTGGACAAGGTGTGACGGGCAAAACATGTCATAGACATGTTATGTTGGTGCATCATTGGAGGAACAACAAAATAAAAAGTTAGTAATAAAGAAATGGAAAAAGGAAAATGATGAAAGAAAAAAAAAGGGATCATCATTCATGTTCTTGCTAGCCGAATCTAAAGAAAAAAAAAGGGAACTAGAGCATTCGGTGATGAAAACAAGTTGTGTCCTTTGATTCTTCTTGGCCGAATTGAAAGGAGGAAGAAAGGAGTGAAGCAATCGGCCATCTTAGGTCAATATTAAGGTAAGGTGTTCAGATTAGTTCTTGAAATTTTAGTTGATCTTGAGTGAGATATCAAGTTATTTTTTTTGTAACCCATGATTAAATTTTGATTTTGGATTGAGTAAGGTTTTTGACTATGGTAGTTAATAATGGTGAGTTTTGTTGTTTCATGTTAAAGTTAGGTGAATGATGATGGATGAGTGTTTGAACCATAAAAAGAATTTGGCTACCTTGTTATGAACTAGGGCCGAATGTGAGTTGGTTGTGGTTGAATATTGCATGCTTGGTAGAATGGTGGATGAAAGTGCCGAATGTGGTCTTTGGTTTGTCATGAAGTGATAAATAAAGGTTTAAAAGATAGCTAAAGTTAATTGATACTCACTAATGAGTTCGAATGGAAGCTTTGTTAAGTGTGAAATGAGTGGCCGAGAGAGAGAATTATGGACTATTGCCGAATGTATGTTGGATTGATAGAGTCTCCAAATTGATTTTATGTGTGTATGCATGACCGAATATAATCGGCCACATGAGTAAAGAAATGGGTTATTTGATATGTGGTAAAAGTTAAGTGTTAAACGAAATGGAAATGAAATCATATTGGAATATGTATACTCGACCACATGAATGAGTACATAGGTTGATGTGTATGTTCGACCATAGGTAAACATATTGATGGCTTTATCTTGACTTAGAAAATTCAGCTAAGTTGAATATTGGCTAATATGTTGAGTTGATTCATGATTTCATATGTATGTGACTTTAGTGTCTAATGTATATATATGAGCTAAGTACCTTGAGTTCCTCTTTTGATGCTCAAATGATTAAATCAATTTATTTGTTAAATTAAGCTCAAGAGCAAAGGGGAACTAAATCCGATAAAGGGAAGGAAAAAGTGGTCGAATAGCCATCGAAATCGTTCGACAACATCCGAGGTAAGTTTCCGAGCAATGAGACTTAGTTTATGATTTGATTAAGTCATAATGTATGTGCATAGAGATCGTGTTATAAAGCAAACTAAACCATGCTGTTTGTATGTGGCTAGTGAGCCGAAATGGGAATGCTTAATACGTGACTTGTGTTTGAACTCTAATTATGAAAATGAAATTAGATGTGTCATGATTTATTGATATGTGCATGAATGTTCAGATGATAATCGGGCTAAGTCCCGAGAGCATTTGAGCTAGTGGCTAATTCTGGGCTAAGTCCCGAAGGCATTCGTGCGAGCTACTATATCCGGGCTAAGTCCCGAAGGTGTTTGTGCGAGCTATTATATCCGGGCTAAGTCCCGAAGGCATTTGTGCGAGTTATTATACCGGGCTAAGTCTCGAAGGCATTTGTGCAAGTTACTATAACCGGGCTAAGTCCCGAAGGCATTTGAGCTAGTGGCTATATCCGGCTAAACTCCGAAGGTACTTGGTTTGAGAACGAGTGATCTTGCAGTAATAATTTAAATTGAAACGCTCGTAAAACCCAACGATGAGGTACGTTTCGTATATGCATTAGGGTGGTGATTCCGTTTAAATAATATTCGCTCAGTAAATTAATGAGCTTCCGGCCTTGGCTAAGTTGATCTTTTGTGTATGAATATAAGGGTCGGTAATGTGAAGTAAGTATGATATTGAGAATTTGTGCATATGAGATTATCCGTTTAGCCATATGAATGCTATACTTTGGTTGTGTCTAATTTCATGGCTCAAACTTACTAAGCATTAAATGCTTACTCCGTTTCTTTGATTCTCTGTTTTATAGATTTTGGGTTCGTCAGCTATCGGACTCGGGATTGTTGAAGTCGAAGTTGTCCACACTATCAAAGCCCCTTTTTGGTACACTTTTGGTTGAACTTTAAAATGGCATGTATAGGACTACCCGTTTTGTTGTTGGTCATGGACCCTTTGGTTTTGTATAAATTTGGATAGCCATGCGAAAATGGCTTATATACACTTTGAGCTTAGTATTATAATCGTCTTGTATGATGTTCATTAAGAGGTATGGAAATGTTTGGGAACGATTAGCCGTTGGAATGGTTAATCATGATCATATTTTGTGCTATATATGCTAAAGGGCTAGTTGAATCATGGAAACTATGTAATAGGTAAAGTCTACCTTAAAAATAGATGCTAATAGCAGCAGTGACGTGAATGTGAAAAATCACTAAAAATAGTAGGAATGGAATTAAATAGTGAATAAATTATGTAATCGAACCTTGATGAATCTATTTTCATAGGAATGTAACAAAAGATCATATGAATAGTATATTATGAGATATTTAAGTTTTCGCGAAATAGGGCCAGAACGGTTTCTGGATTCCCTGTGCCAACTTTGGAAATTCATTACAAATTAACCAGAGATAATTAGAAGTCATGCCATATATTTATAGTTTCCTTTTCGAGTCTAGTTTCTACAGAAACAAACGACATCAGTATTGAAGCCCTGTACAGGGATATATCCAAGTCGTAATGCGCAAAGGTCAGTGTAGTCGAACCCTGAAACATGGGAGATTTTAACTAATAAACTGTACTAATTGGCTTGACCAAAAATTCTAGAAACAAATTTGTAGATTGATATATGAGTCTAGTTTCAGGAAAAATTTACAAAACTGATTTTCGAGTTTTAAAACTCAAGATATGATTTTTAAGGCGACAGTGACGCAGTAACCCGTGTGTCTGGAAATTTTTAAATGGACTATGGAAATAAGTGAATTGAGGCTGTTAACCCCTCGTGTCCGACCCCGGCGACGGTCTCGGGTACGGGGTGTTACATTCTCTATGATTGCAACCCCGATGATGAGACTACTTTAGAAAGATGTTAAGTTCAAGTGGACAGAAAAGTGCCAGAAATGTTTTGATCAGCTGAAAATTTTGTTGACCGAAGCTCCAGTACTAGTTCAACTAGAGTTGGGTAAAGAATTTGTCATTAATAGTGATGTATCGTTGAATGGTCTAGGCTGTGTTTTGATGTAGGAAGGCGAAGTCATAGCTTATGCATCGAGATAATTGAAGCCACATAAAAAGAACTATCGGACACACGATCTGGAATTGGTAGCTATTGTGTTTGTATTGAAGATTTGGCGCCATTATCGTTTGGTGAGAAATGCCATGTTTATTCAGATCATAAGAGTTTGAAATATCTGATGGCTCAAAAAGATTTGAATTTGCAACAGCGGAGATTGCTAGAATTGCTGAAAGATTACGAGTTAGTAATCGATTATCATCCGGGAAAGGCTAATGTTGTTGCTGATGCATTAAGCTAAAAATATTTATTTGATCTACGTACAATGAATACTCAGTTGGCTCTATCTGACGATGGCTTGATTGTAGCTAAGTTGAAAGCAAGACTGTTGTTTTTTACATCAGATTTGTGAGGCTTAGAAAGTTGATAATGAAATTTTAGTAAAACGAGCTCAATGTGATTCGAAGTCTGATTCAGAATTTCAGATTGATGCTAATGATAGTCTGAGATTCAGAGGTCGAATTTGTGTTCTGAAAAACTCAGAGTTGATTCAGATGATTTTAAATAAAGCTCATAGGAGTCCGTTATTTGTACATTTGGGAAGTACAAAAATGTATAACGATCTGAAACAAATTTATTGGTGGTCTGGTATGAAGCATTATGTCTCTGAATTAGTTTCAAAATGTCTAATCTATCAACAAGTTAAAGCTGAGCATCAAGTATCGTCTGGGTTACTTCAGCCAATTATGATTCCTAAGTGGAAATGGGATAGAGTGACTATGGATTTTGTGTCGGGATTTCCCCTATCTCTGAGTAAGAAAGATGCAATATGGGTTGTTGTTGATAGATTGACCAAATCACCTCATTTCATTTCTGTGCGTACAGATTATCCGCTTGACAAACTTGTTGTGTTGTATATCTCTGAGATTGTGAGATTACATGGAGTACCTATTTCTATTGTTTCGGATAGAGACCCGAGATTTACATCGCATTTCTGGAAGAAATTGCAAAATGAATAAGTACAAAACAACATTTTAGTATCGTTTTTCACTCACAGATTGATGGTCAATCCGAGTGGATTATTCAGATACTCGAGGATATGTTGAGATGTTGCATTCTTGAGTTTGAAGGTACGTGGAAATGATACTTGCCATTGATTGAATTTGTGTATAATAATAGCTTTCCATCAAGTATAAAAATGGCACCTTACGAAGCTTTGTACGGTTGCAAATGCCAAACACCTTTGTATTGGACTGAGCTCAGTGAGGATAAGATACACGGGGTTAATTTGATTAAAGAAATTGAAAAGAAATTGAAAGTGATTCTGATAGTCTAAAAGCAGCGTCAGATCGTCAAAAATCATATGCAGACTTAAAACGGAAAGATATTGAGTTTCAAATCGGAGACAAAGTGTTTTTGAAAGTCTCACCGTGGAAGAAAATACTCCGATTCGGTCGTAAAGGTAAATTGAGTCCTAGATTCATTGGATCGTATGAGATTATTGAGCATATCGGACCGGTTTCTTACAGATTATTGTTGCCATCTGAGCTAGAAAAGATTCATAAGGTATTTCATGTATCGATTCTTTGATGATATAGATCAGATTCCTCGCATGTCATTTCCTCAACTGAGGTTGAAATTCAACCAGATTTATCATACAGTGAAGAACCGATCCGAATTCTAGCTCACAAAGTTAAAGAATTGAGAAATAAGAAAATTTCATTATAGAAAGTCTTATGGCTTTGACACAGGGTTGAAGAAGCTTATGTGGGAGCCCGAGGATGCTATGAGAGAACAATACCCAAACCTATTTGCTGGTAAGATTTTCGAGGATGAAAATCCCTAAAGGGGGAGAGTTGTAACAGCCTGGTTTAGACCTTAGTCGAAACAATGGTTTTGGGACCACAAAACTGAGTTAAAAAAATATTTTAATATTATTTTCTGTGTTTACAGCATGATATGTGATATGTGTGAAAATTTCGTGTGAAAATTTTATCGTTTGTGTGCTCAATTTTATAAAAGGACTTAATCGCGTAAAATGCAAAAGTGGCATGCCATAAGTTAAAAGTGTTTTTTTGCTATGGTTTGCTATATGTGAGGTCATTATGATGTTATTAACCCATTTATAATGTTAATGGACATTAATGGGCATTATATCATGAATATTGGTGGTTTTAATTAAAGGATAAAATGGTAATTGATGATTTAAGTTATATTAAATAAAATAAAAACCATTTTATGCTTAATTATCATCATCCATAGCCGAATAACAAGAGACAAAGAAGAAGAAAATGTTATTTTAGGGTTCGGCCCTTGTTGTTCTTGGTTGAGGTACGTTTTTAGCTCAGATTTTAATGATTTCTATGTTTTTGTGATCGTTGCTTTGTCTTCTAGCTAGCCCATATATTAATTTTTGAATTTGTTGAAGATTTTGTGAAGTGCCATTGATGAGTGCTTGAGTTTTTGGTTGTTTGATGATGAAATATGAATGTTTAATGATATATTTTAATGTTTTGTAAAGTGATATTTGACAAAAATGTCAAATAGGGATTAAATTGAGAAAAGTATAAATTGAGGGGTTTAAATGTGAAATAAATGAAAATATGGGCTGCTAGGGGCACTCTGGTAATTCGTCCAAGCATGGGTTAAATTGAATTTTTTGAATTTCTCGTATTTGTGAAATAGGGACTAAATTGAATAGATGTTAAAGTTTAGGGGCTAAAGTGAAAAAATGCCCAAATGTATACTTTAGATGAAATTGAATGAATAAGGGATTAAATGAGTTAATTTTGATTACATATAGATCAAAAAAAGAGGAACTCAAACTTAGATCGAGGGAAGAATAAAGTACTCAATTAATCGACTAGTTTCATTGTTTTTACGACCGAGGTAAGTTCGTAGGTGTTCATTTCATTATAAATGAATGTTATATGCTTTGATATTGCATAAAATGTGATTATGAGATTGCGGGTAATGTTTGAATTGTGAATAAGACTATACAGAAGTGTTCGATGACGAAATCGACAAGTGAAGCCTCTCGATTAAACTTTAAGTACAGTGATGTTGATAATTTAATGTTATTAAGTTAATGAATTGGCTTCGGGCCATGACTACGAGCCATGATTTAGGTATTTTGAAAGGAGTTACCTTGATTTGGCTACGAGCCATGGTATAAGTACTCCGGGATATGTTATCTTGATTTTTCTTCGAGCCATGATTAAGGTTTTTTGAGAGGAGATACCTTGATTTGGCTATAGACCATGGTATAGGTACTCCGGAATAAGTTATCTTGATTTGGCTAAGGGCCATGGTATAGATTACTTATCGATTTTGATTCGTGATTATCCGATTTCTATTTCTAGTTGTTCAATGGATAAAAGAATGACTTGTTTGAGAAAGAGATTATTACGATGTGGTATAGGTACGTACGGAACCTATTTGAGCATTACATTGAGAAAGACTAATGAGATGATAATGAATCATGTTTTGAGACATGATAGGAAGGTTTGTGTTAATGAGATGTTGATTTGGTAATGTGTACATGATTGAATTATATTTATTTGATGAATTGAATTGCTCAACTATGAACTTACTAAACTATGAAGCTTACTGTGTGTTAATTATCTATGTTTTATAGATAGTCAAACCTAGCTTGGACTCGAGGCTCGTCAAGAGCATCGTCACACTATCGGTCAATTGTTGGTACATTTGAAATTTGTATATATTGTATATGGCATGTATAGGCTAGTGTCATTTTGGTATGTTTTGAACTATGATTTTAGCCATGTGATTTGTCTTGTTAATGATGTAAATGTTGATATGTTTTGGCCATTTAAATTGGCTTAAGTTAAGTGCTTGATAAGTGATACATGTGATACAAATAATGCCTTTATATGTTGGCTTGTTTTGGTTTGTTTGCTGTAGTTGTGAATATAGTTAAATGGATGTTGTTTTAGTTAGTTATCAATGTTTGAGTAATGGTAAGTTGTGATGGTTTTGGTATAATGATTAGGAATGTTTTGAATATGGAATTAGATAGTTAAAATGGTTGATTATATATGGTATGTTATGTGTATGTTTTGGTGGGTTTTGGTTGCTTATAAATGGTTTCAAATGGTACCAAATAGGTTGATTTATATGCATGATTATAGGGTGGCAAATTGGCTTTTCAAAGGGCCTATTTTTGTCCACTCAGGCAGACGGGTGTGTGTCTTGTTCGTGTGCAATACACGGCTATGTTACACGGCCGTGTGTCCCCTGAGGTAGCCCTACGAATTTAAGTCAGTCTCGAGCATGGGCTAGACACACAGGCTTGTGGTTGGCCGTGTTACCCAAGTTAGTAAACCCTCCATTTTTCCCATAGCCAAGGCAAACAGACGTGTCTCCGGCCAAGGCACACAAATGTGTCTCTGGCCGTGTGGTGCAAGTCAGTATGTATGCTCTATTTTCACACGGTCTAGGACACGGGCATGTTCGGTAGCCGTGTGAGGCACAAGGCCTACTTACACGGGCGTGTGATCTATGAATGTAAAATTTTTCTAAGTGTTCAGAAATTTTTATATGTGATCGGTTTAGTCTTGTACCATTCTTAAGCATGTTTTAAGGTCTCGTGGAACCTTATAAAGGACAATATGAATGTTTGCGAATGGTTTTTTATAATGAATGTATAAATTTATGTGAATGGGATGTGTTATTCGACAATGCCTCGTAACCCTTTTTTGGCGACGGATACAAGTTAGGGGTGTTACATAGTTATTGATTATCATCTGGGAAAGGCTAATGTGGGTGCAGATGTACTTAGTCGAAAATCATCATTGTTTGCACTTCAAGTGTTGAATGCTCATTTAGCTCTGAATGATGATGGTTCTATATTGGTAGAGTTGAGGACTAAACCCTTGTTTCTACAATGAATTCTAGAGTTGCAAAATGATGATCCGAAGTTGATAATGAAATGAAACTTGGTTCAGGATAATTTGACTACTGAATACAGTATGGACAATGATGGTACATTGCGTTAGCATGATAGGATTTGTGTTCCGAATATTTTAGATTTGAAACATGATATTCTATCAAAGGCTCACAGTAGTACGTATCCCATTCATCTTGGTAGCACGAAGATGTATTATGATTTGAAACAGATGTATTGGTGGTTGGGTATGAAACGTGAGATTTGTGAGTTTGTAGCTAAATGTTTGATTTGTCAGCAGGTAAAAGAAGAACATCAGGAAATATCGGGATTATTACAGCTTGTTATGATTCTTGAGTGGAAGTGGGAGAGAGTCACAATGGATTTTGTATCTAGTTTTCCTGTAACTCTAAAAAAGAAAGATTTAATCTGGGTGATTGTTGACAGATTGACTAATTCGACACACTTTATTCCAATCAGAACAGATTTGTCACTTGAGAGGTTAGCAGAATTATATATGTCAGATATTGTAAGATTGCACAGATTTTTATCGTGATCCAAGGTTTACATCGAGATTTTGAAATAAACTTCACGAGGCTTTGGGAACTAAACTCAATTTTAGTACAGCATTTCATCCTCAGACTGACATGCAATCAGAACAAGTAATACAGGTTCTGGAAAACATGCTACGATGTCCTGTCCTCGAGTTTAAAGGTAGCTGGGAAAAATATTTACCATCAGTTCAATTTTCTTATAATAACAGTTATCAGTCCAGTATAAAAATGAAACCATTTGAAGCTTTATATGGTAGAAAGTGTAAAACACCATTGTATTGGTCTGAATTAAGCGAATCCAAAATGGTGGGAATTGATTTGATTCAAGAAACTAAGACAAAGTCTGAGTTATTCAAGATTGCTTGAAAACTGCATCTGATCATCAGAAATTGTATGTGGACTTGACAAGAAAAGATATAGAATTTTTTGTTGGCGATCGAGTATTTCTAAAAGTTTCTCCGTGGAAGAAAGTATTATGTTTTGGAAGGAAAAGAAAGATGAGTTTGAGATTTATCGAATCGTATGAGATTGTTGATAGAGTCAGCCCTATAGCTTACAGACAAGCTTTGCCCTCTGAACAGGAGAAAATTCATAATGTGTTCCACATTTCAATGTTGAGATGGTACAGGTCTAATCCTTCACACGTGATTCATCATAGTGAGGTTGAATTACAACCAGATTTGGCGTATTCAAATGAATTAGTGAAAACTTTGGCTTGAGAAGTCAAAGAACTTTGGAATAAATGAGTACCATTAGTAAAAGTTTTGTGGCATTGACATGACACTAAAGAGGCTACCTAGGAAACTCGAGGAACCAATGAAACTATAGTATCTAAACTTATTCACAGATAACAATTTCGAAGACGAGATTTCCTAAGGGGAGAGTTGTAAGAGCTCGTTTTTTAGAGGTGACAGAAAAATGGTTTTAGGAGAACAAATTTCCATTGTGTTGACTCATAAATATTATTTATAGAATATTTATGGAGTTATTAGAGTCATATTAAAATTTGGTTAGGCAATTTTATCATTTAGATAGCTATTTAAAAAAATGACTAAATTGTAAAAGGTGCAAAACTTGTTAATTAATGCATTTGGATGATTTAATGGCCTAATTAATAAATGTGCGAGGACCAATAGGGAAATTAGTCCTTATTTTTTATAGTGGACGGTAATGGGGTTTAATTTAAAGAAAAATTGAATGAAAATTAGGCGTAATGACAATTTTGTGATTAAAATAAAATTAAGTAAAGAATAAACATTTTATTCTTTTATTTTTTCTTCAATCTTATTGAAATCACCATTGAAGAGAGCTCCAAGCTTCGGTTCCATCTACTTTGTGCATGCGAGCTCAATTCTCACTTATTTCTTGTTATTTTTATGTTTTTGAGATCATTACAACTAGGTCTAGCTAGCCCGTTTCTTCGCTTTTTAATCTGTTCAAAATTTTAGATGTTGCCATTGATGAATCTTGAATGTTTTTTATGATAGTTGTGTGTTTGAAGCTTTGGTTGTGATATTTTGTTGTTTCGTAAAGTGATTTTTATTAGATTTTTATTTAAGGATTAAATTGTTAAAATGTTAAAAGTACATGGGTTGCAAGTGAATAAGAGGTTTTTTGTGGACTATTTTAAGGTCTAGAATATTCAGCTATAATTTGATCTTAAGGAAAATGATTAATTTGATGATTTTCGGGTTAAGGGACTAAATTGCAAAAGTTGTAAAAGCTAGGGGTAATTGTGTAATTTAAAAAATAAAAGGGTATAAAATGTAAAGTAAGTTGGAATATGAAATGTAAGCTAATAATTCAGAATTTTATATTTTAGATCAAGACCCTATTGATTTACGTGGAAAAAAGAAAATTTTAGAGTAGTCTCTGAACTGCTACAACTATTACAACCTAGTACAGGTAAGTTTGTACGATCTATAATTTAATATCTATATAAAATGATTGATAATATAATATGATATAATAGATATAATTTTTTTATTGATGATGTAAAGTTGTTTGAGAAATATTATTGAAATTCAATACTGGGATCGGATAAACGCGAGATAGAGTACCATTGAATGAAGGTGTGTTATGTGACATTGGAGTGGAGATTGATGTGATGTGATAAATATATTTTTCCCGAGTAGGTCGAGGTTCAGCATTTGTTGTGAACTCTTATGTTATACTCCTTGTTTTGGTGTGTTATCGGGTGGTTCAGCTCTTATGAGCATTTGGCATGTTTCGTTTGGACTAGCTCTTAGGAGCAATTGGCATGTTATCGGGTGGTTAAGCTCTTATGAGCATTTGGCGTCTTTAGGTTGGACTAGCTCTTGAAAGCAATTGGTGTGTTATCGGGTGGATGAGGTCTTATGTGCATTTGGTGTGTTTTCAAATGGATTACTGTGCTCGTATCTGTAAGTCGTTCATCAAATCATAAATTATTGTATTACTGTAATGCCCCGATTTTGGGGGTTAGCAGTTTTAGGATATGTAGGTAGGGTCAGTGGCTAGATTAGGCATTTGAGCTTGTTTTCGCATTCAAGTGTCAAGAATGGGCCTGCTGGTTTGGTGGTTGGTTATGTGTTAGTTTACCCTAGGGGTCTCGGGTTCGAGTCCTCAGGTGTGCTTTGAGGGAATTATTTTGATTTAGCTTTGTTCTGGTTTTAAAAGGTTAGATTTTATTTTTATTTGTTTTGTTTTGCTTATTTTTATTTTTGAAGTTTTTATTTTTTGATATCAAAAAAGGGGTGAAAAAAAGAAAATAGGAGTTTTTCACGTTCTTTATAGGGTTTCTTAATGTTTGTGGTTACATGCCTCTTTTCTCCTCTCTCCCTCTTTTCTAACTAAATTCGTTCTCTTTCAACATTGCGGATTCATTGTTTTGATTTGGTTTAAGGTTCTTGCGGGAGATATAATTGTGCAGCAAGTGAAGGCTTTGTGGTTCCCTAATTTTTGGGGCATTTTTATCGCAAATTAAGGTGTGGGTTTCGAACCTCTTCTCTTCAATTTTTTATTTGTTAATTCAATTTTGTGGTATTTGATAATTTCGAGTGTGTACTTAATTGGGTAATTGGTACCTAATTGTTGTGAAATTTGGCATTTTGTGTGTTTTAAACTGCTTATTTTCGACATGAAATTGTTGTTAAACCTGGAGGATTTCTATAAGATTTTGTTGTTTAAAGAGTGGTTAACGACTCGGGTCTGTTCTGAGGTTACAAAATTGATATTTCGGCCAATTCTGGTGTGGTTTTGTGACCACACAGGTGGCCACACAGGCGTGTGCTCCCACATGGGCGGTTCACATGGCTGTGTGCAATTGGGATTTCGGGTTCCAGGAAAAATTTTGGTGCCACACGGCCTTGCCACACTATCGTGTGGCTAATTTGGGGAATATTGTCGATTTCCACATGGCTGTGTCCTCTGGGCACATGGGCATGTGTTTTTGGGGAATCAGGGATTTAGTAATTTGGTGCCACACAGTCTGGGCACACGCTCGTGTGGCTAATTTAGGGATCCCACACGGGCGTCTGTTTTGGACACACAGCCATGTCTACCCTGCACTTCATTTTAGCACAAATGGAAAGAGAGTTACCAGACCTATTCACACGGCCATGTCTTTAGCCCCCATGGGCATGTGCCTTATCCACTCGGTCGTGCGCCTCCTCCCACATGGGCTGTTGACCCCCCACATGGTCTAAGCATTTCAACACGGCCATAGCACATAGCCGTGTGGTCTTAAGTCACCAATTTTTGTTCTGCATATGTTTTTTATCTAAAAATATGTCTATGTGTTCCGACCCTTAGCTAGGCTATAGTGAGGGTAGTTAAGACTTAGATCTAGGCTTCGGCTTATGTGTTATTTGTGACTGTTGTGTAAGATGTCTGATCCTGAACCCGGTTAGCTGGGTGTATGTGCATAGATGTTTCTAACTGACTGTCTGTCGATGTGTTCATTGTTTCAGTGAGGTTGTAAGCATACATGCACTTGCATAAAGAAATTTTGGGGTTGCTTGTGAAGAGAAGGAAGACTGATTCTAATGTGATCTGGCAGTTTAAACTACAACATGTCTATACAGTGGTTTACCAAAATGCACTAAATAGTATATACATCCGCTTTACTGCGTATTATTATCTGAGTGGCTTAGTCCACATGCATGATGTGTAGGGTTGGATGGGTCTTTCGAGGTCCTATGTTGTGCGTTTGGTTGGATGAGCTTAAACAACTATTTTGGGGTGTGATAGAGGGACGGAGAGGTGTTTTGGCATGGGTGGGCTTTTTATTACTTGACTGGATTCATACGCATTTTTTTAAGTGACTAGGTGTAAGATTTCTAACTGTATTTTGTTTGACTGAATAACATTTCTGATTGAGTGTCTGTGTATGACATGGTGTGCTTGAATTGTTACGTTCTGTTGGGATGTTGGTTTCGTATTTACTTTTTGTTTTTGTGTACTTCTGTAAGTATGTTTTGCTATCGAACTGATTTTTGTAATTCTGTTATTAGTCACGTTTCAAACTCACACTGAGCTCTTGAAGATTAATTCTGCATTTATCCCTTAGTGTTTCCCCTTGCAAGTACGCTCGGTTTCGGTGGCTGGACTCAGTATGTGAAGATCTCGTACAGTCACTATTAAAAACAAGTTAACAGTTCTTTTCAGTTCCCATTTTGGTATACTATTACGAACTGAAAGGTTTTATAAAATCTATGGTACAAGTTCTATTTTTTATTTTTCTCGTAAATCTTACTTTGTTCATAAATTGAACTTAACTGTAATTTTTCTGATTGAAATCTAAAAGATTAAATGTTTCTGGTTCAAAAAGAGATAAATGTGTTTGTAATGGAATTTGAAATAATTTGTTTTTGTAAAATTTTCCTACAATCACTTCGGTGATCAATGTAACCTCCGAGATTCTGTCTAAACTTCTAGGTCGGGTTTTAGGATGTTACAATTACACTTATAATGACTTTGAATGGTTTGACATATAAATGATATCTATAATTTAGTCTATTGTGGATATATGCAATTGAGTCTATTGTGAAATTTTATTAGTTAACATTGTTGATGACAAGAAACACATGTAATTGAGTTATTATTGAATGATTTGTTGTATTTATTCGGTAAGATTTATTATTTTTGTACATAGAACTTACTAAGCTTCAATGAGCTTACTTGTGTTATTTTTTGTTCTTGTAGATACTTTTGAAGGTTGGACGGTTGGATCAACATTCTAGTCACACTATCCATCCATTTTCAGTAGTTTTTGGAATTTTATTTTGGATTCTATGGCATGTAATAGGCTTATTTGTCATTGCTATTGTTTTGATATGTAAAACTTTAAAGTATGATCTTAAATGCAAGTAGTTAATTTACTATGATATATGTGAACTAAGGAAGATGTTTTTAGTGCAAGTTTATGGTATGTGTTATATTGGGATGTTGTGATTTGAGGTGCCTATGATAGACATATTGGTTGGATGTTAAGTTGTGTGAATTGACATGCTATCGTTGATAATTCATATTGTTGTATAATTGGGTATACTTGTGGTACCAATGAGGGTACATTGGTTAGGCACTTAGGATGGTTGATTTAGCATGTTTTGTAGCACCCTTTACCCAAGTCCGAGACCAGAGCTGGGCACGAGGCATTACCTGACTTAAACGCATGCATTTAATCTATTCTGAAATGTAAAAACTAGGTCAAATTAAAACTTTCCTTTCATAGTCTATGGATTCCTAATATGGGCATACGAGGCCCAAATCATACTTTGGAAACTGTCTAGGATTAATTCGATCGCTTATGAAAACTTTGGAAAATATCACTTGAAATAGGGCACACGCCCATGTAGCCCTGTTGACCTAGCCGTGCCAAACGCCCGTGTGGTTCACACGGCCTAAGCATAAGGGAACATGCCCGTGCCCCGAGCCCGTGTGAATTAAATTCAAATTTTGAACCTACAGGGGTTTTCACATGGCCTGACACATGCCTATGTCTATGGCCTGTGTCCCTCACACGGCCATGACACGCTCGTGTCTTAGCCTATGTCTAAACCTTGACATCCTGTTTCTGATATCAGGAACAATTTAAGGGCACACGACCAAGGCACACGCTCGTGGCTATAAGTCATGTCCTCCACACGGCTGAGACACACTGCCGTGTCTTTACCTGTGTGTTTACTACCATGCATACTGACTTACAAATTCGAGGTGTAGGGAACACACGGTCGAACAACACGCCCATGGGACTGACCACGCGTCACACACGGCCTAGACACACGCCCTTGTGTCTACCTGTGTGGACGATATAAGGCTATCTACCAAGCCCTTTGCCACCCTGAAACAAAAAATAATACCAACCATCATACCAAAGTCTAGCATGACATGATTTCTCAATCGAGCAACCATAACTAAGATCTCTACACATTTCACATATGTTTAGGCAACCAATTCAAGCATTTTGCTATACAAAAATTGAAATTCACATGGTCAACCATACCAACAATTTCTCATTCATGAAAGACCTTCTTGTATTCATAAAAAAATTTCAATATTGGCCATTTTCATGGCCTTATACAAAATGAGTCAAATACTAAAGTAAGCCAACACATTTGGCCCTAAAACAGTGTGACACTAAAACAAAATTAAAAGATCTTATACATGCCATAATCAAAATAAAAGAACTAACTATACCAAGTGCTTCAAATGATAGTGTGACTAAATTCTCCGATGTAGGTGATGATCCACGAGCTACTTTGGCGGCACTATAAGAAAATGGAAAGGAAAGGGGTAAGCATAAAGCTTAGTAAGTTACGTGAAAATAAACATCAACTATTTATCATACAACAATATGCTCATAACATTTCATAGTTTGTCCATGAATACAATAAATAGACATAAGTACAGCTTACTCATCACCATCCAATGCAATTCATATAGCATATATTGAGCCCACATCTCATACATTTCAAGTAGGTACCTATATCACTCACCACATGATCATAACTTTTCTCATTTCAATATATTTGAGGAATCTTCCGTTGAACTATTTGGAATATTACAGGATACTCAATAACCCCAAACATGGGATAAGATGCCGACGCCATGTCCCAAACATGTTCTTACACTGGCTAGCACATTAAAGTCGATGCCGTGTCCCAAATAGTTCTTACACTGACTTTCATATATCGAGGCCGATGCCATGTCTCAGACAAGCCTTACACTGGCTCTCATCTATCGGTGTCGATGCCATGTCCCAGACAGGTCTTACACTGACACACAACAAGCTGACGCCATGTCCCAGACAAGTCATACACTAGCTTGTATATCTCGAGGCCGATGCATGTCCCAGACATGTCTTACACTAGCACTCGTCTCAATACCGATGCATGTCCCAGACATGTCTTACACTGGCTCACATACCACCCAAATGTCATGGTACGAATATCCAAATCTATTCCAAATGTTCAATCGGAAGTCTTTACTACATTAATTTCTCGACATGCATTCTCATAATCACAATCAAACAATTTATGCAATATCAATTCATTCATACATCATAGCAATATAGTTGCATTATTAACACACAACTTACCTCGAATTACAAAATGTAGGCGATTAGACGATTTACTCTACTTGCCTGGCTTTCCCCCGGTCTAAGTCCACTTTTCATCTTTCTTGGTCTAAAATGATAAAAAAATCACTCATTTAGTCACCAAATTAATAAAATCATCGACAATATATAATTTGGAAAAATTGACCATTTTGCCCTTAGACTTTCACAATAATTACAATTTTACCCTTGGGCACGTAAATCAATTTTTATCAAATTTCTACAAGTCTTAAACCTAGCTGAACCTGTAACACCCCTAACCCGTACCCGTCGCCGGAGGAATTAAGGAGTGTTACAAAATAAGCACGAAATTTCATTTAACACTATACCAATAATTCCTAAGTTTAATTCACATCAAAACATTTAAAACATTAATTGGATATCAACCACACATACACATCAACTATATGGAATACATATAATAATTTAACAAGCCATTTTCGCATGGCAATACATATATATATTATAAAAAGATACTTAATTAAGATCAAAAGTCAATCCTATACATGCCATTAACAAAGTTCAGCTACAAAAGTACCGAAAGGGCTTAGATAGTGTGGACAACTTTGACTTTGAAGCTCCCGAATCCGATAGCTAACGAGCAGGATCTATAAAATAAATAATTAAGACAATAGAGTAAGCATATTGACGCATAATAAATTTTAAGTAATGCAAACAATTTAAAACTTGTTATTAAAAATCGAGTACATAAATTCACATTTAATATTCTAATTAATCATCACTTGGCCGAATATGTATGTATATATATACACATAGGAAAACTTCTAGTACATATTCCATTATTTATAAGGCTTATACTATTACCTTTAACCACATTCTTTCATATGATAACTTATATTCACCAATTATATCATTGTCTTATCCTCAAATACAGAATTTCATTCACTAACATATATATGTGCACCGTACATTGATACTAATAATTCACATAGAAATCAATTCAAATCTGAGTACGTAACGCGAACATTAACATATAAAATACATTGTACCTATGCAACAAGTTTTACCACGGACGTTTGAGCTTACAATCTTACTTACATTGCTGGCATCGATTCTGTCAAATCTTAAGGCTCGAAATACATTACTAGAATTAGCCTGCGGGTCCTTAACCCGGATATTTTTCCAGCACTTAGCCTGCGGACTTTAAGTCCAGATTTATTCCAGCATATAGCCTGTAGACTTTAAGTCCGAATTTATTCCAGCATATAGCCTGCGGACTTTAAGTCCAGATTTATTCCAGCATATAGCCTGTGGACTTTAAGTCTGGATTTATTCCAGCATATAGCCTGCGGACTTTAAGTCCAGATTTCTTCTTTTATTGAGCACCTTATATATTTATTTACAAAGAATTCAATTAAGCATGGTACAGTTATTATTCACTTGTTAAGACATTATCAAGATGTACTAAATGTGACTATCCGAACTTACCTCGGTATATTGGAACGGTTGTGGATTGACTACTCTATTGCTTTCTCTTTTCCCCTATCCAACTTTGTTTCCCCTTTCTCTTGAGCTTAATGAAAACCTAAAGTGGCCAAATGGTTCTTCTCCCCAACTCTTCTTTACATTCGGCTAGAAAGAACAAGATGAACACCTTTTTTCTTTTTTACCCACTTTCTACTTTTAATTATTATAATTCCATGATATTAAGTCATTTTACTAATATAATGTTAATTTAAATTCATATATTATATTTTAACTAGTAACATGGCCTGCCACTATCTAAAATGGGTAATTTAACATGCAAAACCATCCTTTTCAACACATGCATTAATAGCCCATTTTAAAATTAACCTATCACATTTCAAAAGTGTCTCACATAAGTCCTATTAAATAAATTCACATGCAAATGACCAAATCAAAGCTTGAATCTTTAACACATGCATGTTCACATATAATAAGCATCGAATATGATGGTTAATTATTTTTGCGACTCGGTTTTGTGGTCCCGAAACCACTTTCTGACTAGGGTCAAATTAGGGCTGTCACAACTCTCCCCCACTAAAGGAATTTTCATCCCCGAAAATCTTACTAGCGAATAAGTTAGGATATCGATCCTTCATAGTGTCTTCAAGTTCCCATGTAGCTTTTTCAACCCCGTGTTTGAGCCACAGTACTTTTACTAATGAGATTTTCTTATTTCGTAATTCTTTTACTTCACGAGCCAAAATACGAACCGGTTCTTCTTCATAACACAAATCAGTTTGAATCTCAACCTCAGAGGGATTAATCTTGTGCTATGGATCAGATCTATAACATCGAAGCATCGAGACATGAAAAACGTTGTGAATCTTTTCAATTTTAGGGGGTAAAATCAATCTGTATGCGACTGGCCCAATTCGTTCGAATATCTCATATGGTCCAATGAATCTCGGACTCAATTTGCCTTTATGGCCAAATCTGAGCACCTTTTTCCTAGGTGAAACTTTAAGAAACACTTTGTCTCCTACTTGATATTCAAGTCTTTTCGCTTTAAATCCGCATACGACTTCTGACGATTTGAAGCTACTTTTAGACTTTCACGGATTACTTTTACTTTCTGCTCAGTATCTTTAACCAAATCAACCCTGAAGATTTTACTTTCACTAAGCTTGGTCCAAACAATGGTGTACGGCATTTACGACCATACAAAGCCTCGTAAGGTGCCATCTTAACGCTTGATTGAAAACTATTATTGTAGGCGAATTCAATCAAAGGTAAATACCGCTTCCATGAACCACTAAACTCAAGGATGCAACATCTCAACATATCCTCGAGTATCTGAATTATCTGCTCGGATTGACCATCTGTCTGGGGGTGAACAGCGGTGCTAAAATGCAGCTTGGTACCCAATGCATCTTGCAATTTCTTCCAAAATCGTGATGTGAATCTCGGATCTCTATCCGACACAATAGAAATAGGTACTCCGTGTAACCTTACAATCTGAGAAACATATAATTCAGCTAGCTTGTCAAAGGAATAATCCGTACGTACAGGAATGAAATGAGCCGACTTTGTTAATCTATCAACAACGACCCAAATCGCATCTTTCTTACTTGGCGATAATGGCAACCCAGATACAAAATCCATTGTAATTCGGTCCCATTTCCATTCAGGTATCAAAATCAGCTGAAGTAATCCCGAAAGCACTTGGTGTTCTGCTTTCACTTGTTGACATATCAAACACTTTGAAACAAAATCAGAAATGTCTCGTTTCATACCAGGCCACCAAAACTGACGTTTCAGATCATTGTACATTTTCGTACTTCCCGGGTGGACTGACATTCGGCTACTATGAGCCTCACTCAAAATTATCGAAATAAGTTTCGAATTTCTTGGAACACACAATCAACTTCTGAACCTCAAACAATCATTGTTGTCAATTTGAAACTCTGAATTCACATTCAAAACACATTCAGCTCGTTTAGCAACCAATTCATCATTGACTTCCTGAGTTTCACATATTCGTTGAATCAATAATGGTTTGGCTTTTAATTCTACTACTAATACATTATTAGATGAAACAGACAAATGTACATTCATCGCTCGCAAAGCAAATAGTGCCTTGCGACTCAAAGCATCGGCAACCACATTAGCCTTTCTCGGATGATAGTCAATGACAAGCTCATAATCTTTCAACAATTCAAGCCAACGTCTTTGTCTCATAATCAAATCTCTTTGAGTCATCAAATATTTGGACTTTTGTGATCCGAATATACATGACACCTCTCTCCAAACAAGTAGTGTCGCCAAATTTTCAAAGCAAATACAATGGCAGCTAATTCGAGATCATGGGTTGGATAGTTTTTCTCATGTGGTTTCAATTGTCTCGAAGTGTAAGCTACAACTCGACCTTCTTGCATCAATACACAACCCAGCCCATTTATAGACGCATCACTGTAAACGACAAACTCTTTACCGGATTTAGGCTGCACTAACACTGGAGCTTCAGTCAAATAGGTTTTTAGTTGGTCGAAACTTCTCTGGCACTTCTCTGACCATTCGAACTTAACATCTTTCTAAAGTAGCTTCGTCATTGGTGTAGCTATCATCGAAAAACCTTTTACAAACCGTCTGTAGTAACTGGCAAGTCCCAAAAAACTCTGAACTTCAGTAACATTTCTAGGAGGCTTCCAATCAAGTATGGCTAATATTTTACTTGGATCAACCCTAATACCCGATGCGGATACCACGTGCCCCAAAAAGCTAACTTCTTTCAACCAGAACTCACACTTACTGAACTTAGCATATAACTACTTGTCCCGTAAAATCTGCAACACTAATCTCAGGTGCTCGACATGTTCGGTTTCATCTCGCGAATATATCAAAATGTCGTCTATGAACACGACTACAAACCGGTCCAAATACTGTCTGAAGATTAGATTCATCAAGTCCATAAATACCGCTGGGGCATTAGTGAGCCCAAACGGCATCACTAAGAACTCGTAGTGACCGTATCTCGTTCTGAAAGCAGTTTTAGGCACATCTGAGTCTTTAACTCACAACTGATAATAACCCGATCTCAAATCTATCTTCGAAAACACTGAGGCTCCCTTCAGCTGATCAAACAAATCATTAATACGAGGTAACAGATATTTGTTCTTTATTGTCACTTTATTTAATTGACGATAGTCGATGCACATTCTCATAGCTCCATCTTTCTTTTTCACAAACAATACTGGTGCACCCCAAGGTGAGAAACTTGGTCGAGCGAAACCTCTATTCGTCAACTCTTGTAATTGAGTTTTCAATTCTTTCAATTCCGATGGTGCCATACGATACGGAGCTATCGAAATTGGTGTAGTCCCAGGTACAAGTTCAATGCCAAACTCTAACTCTCGAACAGGCGGTAATCCCAGTAATTCTTTGGGAAAAACATCCAGATATTCACAAACCACTGGCACTGTTTCAAACTTCTTTTCTGATTCTTTACTATCAAGTACGTATACAAGATACGCTTCACACCCCTTTCTCACATATTTTTGAGCCAACATCGAGGATATTATTATTGTTGACAATCCGCTCAAATCAGTTGACTCAACTTGGATTATCTCATTATTTGCACATCTCAAATCAATGGTCTTATTTTTGCAATTCACAACTGCATCATGTACAGTCAACCAATCCAAACCGAGAATAACATCAAATTCATCAAACGGTAAAAGCATCAAGTCGGCCGGAAAACAGGAGCCTTGAATTATTAAGGGGCATTTCTTACACACCTTGTCGACAAGCACATATCGACCCAAGGGATTCGAGACTCTAATAACGAACTCAGTAGACTCAACAGGTAAAGTTTTACTGGATGCTAAAGTCTCACATACATAAGAATGAGTAGAACCAGGGTTAATCAAAGCAAACACATCAGTATCAAAGAGAGTGAAAGTACCGGTAATAACATCAGGCGAAGAAGCATCCTCGCGTGCACGTATAGCATAAGCTCTAGCAGGAGCACGAGCCTTGGATCTGGTGGTAGCATCTTTAAACCCTCTCTGACCGCCGTTGGCATTCCTCGTATTCCTAGGTGGTCTACTTCGTGCTGCAGTATTACTCAGTTTCCCACTCTGACTCATATTTTGTTCGGATAACCTCAGGCAATCTCTGATAAAGTGGTCGGCTGCCCCGCATTTATAACAGGAGCGGTCATGAAATCTACAACTCCCCGAATGCCATTTTCCACAATACTTGCACTCTGTTCTGTCCCGACGATCGTTTCCAACACTGGCAACCGAAGTGGCTCGCGTACTCACTGGGGGTCGATTATGGTCTTGTCTAGAAAAGCCCGAAGTGTCTTTAGATCGACCTGAATCCTCTTTAAATTTCTTCGGTGACTACTGAAAGGGCTTTCCCGAAGATCTCTTACGGAACTCTCTTGCTCCCACCTCAACTTTTCTTTTCTCTTTACTAAGCTCTTCGGCCTTGCAAGCTCGCTCGAAAAGTATTACAAATTCTCTGATTTCAAGAATACCAACATACAATTTTATATCTTCGTTCAATCCATCTTCGAAATGTTTACACATTATAGCTTCTGAAGAAACACATTCTCGGGCATACCGGCTAAGCCTCACAAATTTTCGTTCATAATCTGTAACCGACATGGAACCTTGTTTAAGTTCAAGAAATTTTTTTCGTTTCTGATCAATGAATCTCTGACTGATATACTTTTTTCGAAACTCGATTTGAAAGAAGTCCCAAGTCCCCACTCACTGGGCACAACAGAAATCAACGTATTCCACCAATAATAGGCAGAATCACGTAGCAAAGATATAGCACATTTTAAACATTCATCGGGTGTGCAGGACAGTTCATCAAACACTCAGATAGTGTTATCCAACCAAAATTCAGCTTGTTCAGCATCATCGCTATCTGTAGCCTTAAATTCAGTAGCCCCGTGCTTTCGAATTGTATCAATCGGGGGTTATTTAACCTCGTCTGATCAGTTACCGGAGGTATCATAGGTGCAGGGGGTGTATTATTCGGGAGTGGGGGTTGTGGAACAGCCGTATTGGTTCGAATGTATTGGTTGAACCAATCATTCATTACACTATAGAAAGCCTGTCTAGCCTCATCATTCTGATTACTTGCAATAGGTTGAGAGTCCACCGGCACTGTTCCATGCGCGGGAGCAGGCGCTACACTCTCAACATCATCAGCTACCGCTCCATTGGGATCGGGATCCATTACTATACGAAAACACGTTTTTAACTGTCAGAAATCACCACATTATCATATTAACACATAATGGAATGTATAGCTAGACTCAAACACTCTACGTTAGTCCTAGAATCGACTAAACCGTAGCTCTGATACCAATAAAATGTAACACCCCTAACCCGTACCCGTCGCCGGAGGAATTAAGGAGTGTTACAAAATAAGCACGAAATTTCATTTAACACTATACCAATAATTCCTAAGTTTAATTCACATAAAAACATTTAAAACATTAATTGAATATCAACCACACATACACATCAACTATATGGAATACATATAATAATTTAACAAGCCATTTTCGCATGGCAATACATATATATATTATAAAAAGATACTTAATTAACATCAAAAAGTCAATCCTATACATGCCATTAACAAAGTTCAGCTACAAAAGTACCGAAAGGGCTTAGATAGTGTGGACGACTTTGACTTTGAAACTCCCGAATCCGATAGCTAACGAGCAGGATCTATAAAATAAAGAATTAAGACAACAGAGTAAGCATATTGATGCTTAATAAGTTTTAAGTAATGCAAACAATTTAAAACTTGTTATTAAAAATCGAGTACATAAATTCACATTTAATATTCTAATTAATCATCACTTGGCCGAATATGTATGTATATATATACACATAGGAAACTTCTAGTACATATTCCATTATTTATAAGGCACATTCTTTCATATGATAACTTATATTCACCAATTATATCATTGTTTTATCCTCAAATACCGAATTTCATTCACTCACATATATATGTACACCGTACTTTGATACTAATAATTCACATAGAAATCAATTCAAATCTGAGTACGTAATGCGAACATTAACATATAAAATACATTGTACCTATGCAACAAGTTTTACCACGGACGTTCGAGCTTACAATCTTACTTACATTGCTGGCATCGATTCTGTCAAATCTTAAGGCTCGGAATACATTACTAGCATGACCCTGCGGGTCCTTAAATTGGATATTTTACCAGCACTTAGCCTGCGGACTTTAAGTCCGGATTTATTCCAGCATATAGCCTGCGGACTTTAAGTCCAGATTTATTCCAGCATATAGCCCACAGACTTTAAGTCCGGATTTATTCCATCATATAGCCTACGGACTTTAAGTCCGGATTTATTCTAGCATATAGCCTGTGGGCTTTAAGTCCGGATTTCTTCTTTTACTGAGCACCTTATATATTTATTTACAAAGAATTCAATTAAGCATGGTACAGTTATTATTCACATGTCAAGACATTATCAAGATGTACTAAATGTGACTATCCGAACTTACCTCGGTATATTGGAATGGTTGTGGATTGACTAGTCTATTGCTTTCTCTTTTCCCCTATCCAACTTTGTTTCCCCTTGTTCTTGAGCTTAATGAAAACCTAAGGTGGCCGAATGGTTCTTCTCCCCAACTCTTCTTTACATTCGGCTAGAAAGAACAAGATGAACACTTTTTTTTCTTTTTTACCCACTTTCTACTTTTAACTATTATAATTCCATGATATTAAGCCATTTTACTAATATAATGTTAATATAAAATTCATATATTATATTTTAACTAGTAACATGGCCGGCCACTATCTAAAATGGGTAATTTAACATGCAAAACCATCCTTTTCAACACATGCATTAATAGCCCATTTTAAAATTAACCTATCACATTTCAAAAGTGTCTCACATAAGTCCTATTAAATAAATTCACATGCAAATGACCAAATCAAAGCTTGAATCTTTCACACATGCATGTTCACATATAATAAGCATCGAATATGACGGTTAATTATTTTTGCGACTCGATTTTGTGGTCCCGAAACCACTTTCCGACTAGGGTCAAATTAGGGCTGTCACAGAACCCTTTTTACTCTTATAGTGACCCAAAATTCCCATATTTCACCACATTGCTATCTATTTTACAATCATTACAAAAAGGTCATATAAGAGTTTTCATGAGAAGTTCTTTCACAAAAGTTGTTTATTTCACAATTAAGATTCATTTTCTTCCATAAAACTCAGGAAACATCATAAATCCTTTCATGGCAAATACCTAAACTATCATTTATTTTGCAAAATGGTTCCCCCATTAGCTAGCTCATGCCATAAGGGTTCCAAAAGTACAAAAATTATCAAAAATAACCTTCAAGCTGACTTATTTGCAAGAGAATAGCTTGGCTGAAATTTTAAAGCTCCAAGGACCCTTATTTTGCTGAGAATTTCAGTGAAGAAGAGGGGGTGAAAGGGATGATATCATTCTTTGTCTATTTTATTTCTTTTATGTCAAATTAGTTCACCAAATTTTTCATAGACTAATATAATCATACTATGACACCAAAATAATAATAAAAATAATTCTTCAACCTCGGATTGGTGGTCCTGAAAGCACTATTTTAACTAATTCCAAAATCGGGCTACTCCTCCTTAAGGATTTTTGTCCCTGAAAATCTTACCGATAAGTTCGAGTATTGATCTCTAATAGTCTCTTTGAGTTCCCATGTGGCTTCCGCGACCCCATGTCTATGCCACAAAACTTTCACGAGTGCTACACTTTTATTCCTTAATTTTTTGACCTCTCTATCCAAAATCTTAAGTAGTTCTTCACCATAGGTCATATCCAGGCTTATTTCAATTCCTTCTAGTGAAATCACAAGTGAGGGGGCAGATCGGTAGCGACGCAACATCGATACATGGAACACATAATGGAATTTCTCTAGCTCATGAAGCAAGGCTAATCGGTACGCTAGCGGTCCAATTCTCTCGGTCACCTCATAAGGTCCAATAAACCGCGAACTTAATTTAACTTTCCTACCGAATCGAAAGGCTTTCTGCCACGGAGACACTTTCAAAAACACCTTATCACTGACTTGAAAATCAATTTCTTTTCGTTTCAAATCCGTGTAGGATTTCTGTCTATCCGAAGTAGTTTTCAAACAAAAAAAAATCACCTTAACCTTCTCTTCAGTTTCTCTGACTAAGTCAACCCCTTGAATCTAATTTTCTCTAAGTTCAGTCCAATATAAGGGTGTTCGACACTTACGCCCATACAAAGTCTCATAAGGCGCCATCTTTAGACTTGATTGATAACTATTATTATAGGCAAACTCTACCAATGGTAGGTACTTTTCCCAACTGCCTTGAAACTCAAAAACACAACACCGCAACATGTCTTCTAAAATCTGAATCACCCTTTCCGATTGACCGTTGGTTTGCGGGTGAAAAGTCATACTAAAATTCAGTTTTGTTCCCAATGCCCCTTGTAACTTCTTTCAAAACCGAGAGGAAACCTCAGATCTCGAAAACATACAATTCAGCCAATTTCTCAAGGGAATATTGTAACACCCCTCACCCGTATCTAACTCTGGGACAGGGTTCGAGGCGTTACCAGACTTAAACATTCACAAACATACAAAACTGGGTCACCAAATTTTTCCCAAAATTAACACATTTCAAACACATGCATATCGTCCCTTATACAGGCCTTCAAGGCCTAAACCATACATCGGGCCGGTTCAGGACAAAACCGAAAACATTCGATAAACTTTGGGCAACTTAATAAATTTTCTTGCTTTGGAAAAGTCACACACTCGTGTGATGGGGCCGTATGGTCACACACGCCCGTGTGGCTTGGGACACGCACGTGTCCTCAGCCCGTGTAACTCTCTGTTTATGAAGTCAGCAAAATAATTTATACCACACGGCCAGGCCACATGCCTGTGTACTAGGTCGTGTCCTCCACACGATTGAGACACATGGTCGTGTCTCTGCCCATGTAGCTAACAGTTAGGCTATTTTCCAAGCCTTATGTTGACCTTATTTTTCCCCCATACTTTTACACATCATAGGCAAAAATTATAACATCAATTTAATGTTTAATCAACCTTTGGTGAAATTTGTATGTTGTCATACCTGTGTTTATTACCCAACACTTAATCTCTACACATTCAACAATTGTGTAGCACCCCGTACCCGAGACCGTTGCCAGAGTCGAACACGAGGTGTTAACGGACTTAATTCATTTACTTACACAGTTCATTTTAAAATTTACAGAACAGCTGGCTAACTGCATCATGGTCACTTTAAAAATCATATCTCGAGTTCCAAAACTTGAAAACAGATTCCGTAAATGTTTCCTGAAACTAGACTCATATATCCATCTACAAATTTTTTTCTAGAATTTTTGGTCGGGCCAATTAGTACAGTTTATTAGTTAAAGTCTCCCCTGTTTCAGGGTTCGACTACTCTGACCTTCATGCATTACAACTTAGATATCTCCCTGTACAGAGCTTCAATACTTATGCCGTTTGTTTCTAATGAAACTAGACTCAAAAAGGAATCTGTAAATATAAAGAACGACTTCTAATTGTCTCAAGTTAATTTATGGTAAATTTTCAAAATCAGAACAGGGGATCCAGAAAACGCTCTGGCCCTGTTTCACGAAAACTTAAACATCTCATAAAATACGGCTCATATGGTCATTTCGTTTCTTTCATATGAAAATAGACTCATCAAGCTTCGATTATATAATTTATTAACTATTTAATTCTATTTCTACTATTTTTAGTGATTTTTCAAATTCACATCACTGCTGCTGTCAGCATCTCTTTTAAGGTAAATTTTACCTATTTCAAATTTTCCATGAATCAATTAGTAAATTGACATACATTATTTTCAAGTATAATCACGATTAGCCATGACGTACGTAGCACCAATAGGACCATGATTGGCCATTCCAATGGCTAATCATTACCAAACATTTCCACACCACTTAATAACCATATCATAAGACCATATATACAAAATGACCATAATGTTATACTCAAAATAAACAAGCCATTTTCGCATGGCTATACGAATATACATTACCAAAAGATACTTAATTAACATCAAGGGTCAGCCCTATACATGCCATTATCAAGTTCAACTGAAGAGTACCAAAAAGTGGCTTAGATAGTGTGGATGACTTCGACTTTGACACTCCCGAGTCCGATAGTTGACGAACAAAATCTATAAAACAGAGAATTAAAGCAGAGAATAAGCATTTCGATGCTTAGTAAGTTTTAAGTAATGAAATCATTTAAAAGAATGGCATAATAATATCAAGTTTGTTTGTTTCATCCCTTGGCCAAATAGAAACATAACCGAGATATCACTTTTATCATTAATATCACAAAGGTGAAACCAATTTACCCAGCTAAATCCAATCCATAACCGAATGCGCTCATCTCAAATGTCCATGTCAATTTCATGCATATACACATACATTTCATAACTATGACATTGAACTCTCTAATTCGGAACTCATACATCATAATCGGATCATAAACGTTCGGATGATTTAAATAATGTGCTAAGCATTCCCATCAAATTTCAAAGTCATAATTGAAGTATATTCATATTCTCAACAAGAGTAAATTACTTACCTGGTTATCTTACAGTAAGTAGCACATGTGATTAAAATTATTCCAACATGTATTATATGATTTCTCGTACGAACACTTATGGGTTTTCACCCTCAAATATTATGCTGGCACAAACATCCTTCGGAATCAAGCCCGATTCTTAGCACTGGCTCAAAAGCCCTTCGAGACCAAGCTCGGATTAGACCACTGGCTCGAAGGCCCTTCGGAACTAAGTCTGGTTATGACACTGGCTCTAAAGCCCTTCGAAACTAAGTTCGGTTATTAGCACTGGCTCAAAAGCCCTTCGAGACCAAGCTCGGATTTAGACCCCGATTAGCATTCACACAGATATGCAAATGTATATATCATATCACATCTGGATATCATTCCTGATACTCGAATACAATTACAGCATGTTTACTAACCATACATCGTTCGATTCATTAATCCTAAACAAATAACATGATCCCGTTTCGTTAATCCACAAGATTTCCATAACCATTCGGCTACAAGTAAATACCTTATTTATTTTATCATGTAATTCAAGTAGAATTGTCAGGTCACAAGTTAATTATTATGCTCATAGACAAATAATTGCCTTATTAAATCATAAGCTAAATTTCATTACTCAAAGACTTACCTCGGATGTCGTCGAACGATTTCAACGGCTATTCGATCACTTTTTCCTTTCCTTTATCAGATTTAGTTCCCCTTTGCTCTTGAGCTTAATTTAACAAATAAATTGATTTAATCATTTTGAATATCAAAGAGAAATTCAACGTACTTAACCCTTATTTTTAATAATGAAATCAACTATATACCTAATTATATTAGACATTAGAGTCATCACATGGGTACAAAACATAGCCGAAAAATTCATTAGCATAAATACCTATAATAACATCCAAATCATTAATTATTTTAACACACGCATAGCACATAAAGTTAACTAAAGCTACATTCACTTATAAGGTAGTATCCCTAATGAGCTCATACCATGACTATACCTAACCGAATTCAAGTAGGGAATTTAGTACAATCACACATTTTCACTAATGTATAATTCTAGCATGCTTTAATATCTTATATACCTCATTCGGCCCTAATCGCTCAACTTAGCTTATATATACAATTTCCATCTCGAAATTAAAGGTAGCAAACTACAATTAGGTTACCATAATGCCCATCAATGACCGAATCACTCAATCACATCTATAACCGACTTTCTATCTTGTTCATATTAAGGTCATAATTCATTTTAAAAAAAAATAATCTCTAATCTTTCATACTTTCATAGCCAATATCAACTATTAATGCCGAATGCTTAAGCACAACTAAACTAAAAATTTACCCAACATCATTTTAATTTGCCATTTCCTACCCTTCAAATTATCAAATACAAGGTGATTTACATCTATATATATTAAACCAAACTTGCTAGCACACAAACTTCCTTAACCGAATGTTATAAACCCAAGCCACACATATTGTTCATCAAGGCCCTTCAATGACCACATTCGGCACCTCCTTAAGAACAAACCAATTTCAACCTTCAAGAAAGAAAAAAAATATATGTACTAAGAGCTTCAAACTACTTGGCCGAATATCAAACCTCCAAACAACCAAAACTTAATCCATGGAATGAATAGAACTTGAACTAACCACCTTATTTATACATAAATTTCCAAGAATTTCAAAGTACTTACCTCTTCATAATCATCATCCAAGCCGAACATGAAGCAACAGAACTCCTTTCTACTTCCTCCCTCAAGTTACGGCAAAATGGAGGAGCAAGGATGAAACAACTTTGGTTTCTCCTCCCACTCCCCTCATATTTTATTTTTCTTAATTCATTAACTCATTTTATAATCTAAAAATGTTAATAGAAAAATACATCTTATCATTAATAACCCATACCATGGCCGGCCACTATCCATACTTTGGCTAATTTGACATGCAAGTACACTTTTTTTACATCATGCACTATTAGCTCACTTTTACATTAGTCTAACACACTTCACAATTGTCTCACATAAGTCCCTACTAATAAATTTCACATATACTGACCAAATTAAAGTATGAAACTTCCACACATTCATATTCACATATAATAAGCATCGAATATGACTGTTAATTATTTTTTTATGACTCGGTTTCGTGGTCCCGAAACCACTTTCCGACTAGGGTCAATTTAGGGCTGTCACAACTCTCCCCCACTTAAGAAATTTTCGTCCTCGAAAATCTTACCGGTAAATAGGTTTGGGTATCGTTCTTTCATAGAGTTCTCAGTTTCCCAAGTAGCTTCTTTGATCCCGTGTTTGACCCATAACACCTTTACTAACGGAACCCTTTTGTTTCGCAACTCTTTCACCTCACGAGCTAGGATACGAATCGGTTCTTCTTCATAACTCAAATCAGATTGAATTTCAACCTCTGAGGGATTAAGTATGTGCAAAGGGGTCAGATCTGTAACGTCGAAGCATCGAAACATGAAAAACATTGTGAATCTTTTCGAGATCAGGGGGTAAAATCAATCTATATGCCACTGGACCAATTCGTTCGGATATTTCATACGGCCCTATGAACCTTGGACTCAGTTTGCCCTTACGGCTAAATCTGAGTATCTTTTTCCAAGGTGAAACTTTAAGAAAAACTTTGTCTCCCACCTGATACTCAATATCTCTTCGTTTTAAATCCGCGTACGGCTTCTGACGATCTGATGCTGCCTTCATACTTTTATGAATTATCTTTACTTTCTGCTCAGTATCTTTAATCAAATCAATTCCGAAAATTTTACTTTCACCGAGCTCGGTCCAAAACAATGGTGTACGGCATTTACGACCGTACAAAGCCTCGTAAGGTGCCATCTTAATGCTTGACTGAAAACTATTGTTGTAAGCGAATTCAATCAAAGGTAAATACCGTTCCCACGAACCACTAAACTCAAGAATGCAACATCTCAACATATCCTCGAGTATCTGAATTATCCGCTCAGATTGACCATCGGTCTGGGGATGAAAAGCGGTGCTGAAATGCAATTTGGTACCCAAAGCTTCTTGAAATTTCTTCCAAAATTGCGATGTGAATCTCAGATCTCTATCTGACACAATAGAAACGGGTACTCCATGTAACCTTACAATCTGAGATACATACATTTCAGCTAGCTTGTTAAGGGAGTAATCCATACGTACAGGGATAAAATGAGCCTACTTTGTCAGTCTATCAACAACAACCCAGATCGCATCTTTCTTGCTTGATGACTGTAACACCCCGTACCCGAGACCGTCGCCGGAGTCGGACACGAGGGGTTCACAGACTAAATTCGCTTACTATCGCTGTCCATTTTAAAAATTTCCAGACAGCTGGCTAACTGTGTCGCTGTCACCTTAAAAATCATATCTTGAGTTTCACAACTCGAAAGTCAGTTTCGTGATTTTTCCCTGAAACTAGACTCATATGTACATCTTCATATTTTTTTCTAGAATTTTTGGTAGGGCCAATTAGTACAGTTTATTAGTTAAAGTCTCCCCTGTTACAGGGTGCGACTACACTGCCTTCATGCATTAAAATTCGGATATCTCCCTGTACAGGGCTTCAATACTGATGCCGTTTGTTTCTATAGAAACTAAACTCAGAGAGGAATCTATACATATATGGCATGACTCCTAATTATCTCTGGTTAATTTATAATGAATTTCCAAAGTCGGAATAGGGAATCCAGAAACCGTTCTGGCCCTGTCTCACGAAAACCTAATTATCTCTTAACATGCCACTCATATGACCGTTTCGTTTCTTCCATATGAAAGTGGATTCATCAAGGTTCATTTAAATAATTTATTCACTATTTAATTCTATTCCTACTATTTTTAGTGATTTTCCAAATCTACATCACTGCTGCTGTCAGCATCTGCCTTTAAGGTAGACTTTACCTATTTCATAGTTTCCATGATTCAACTAGCCCTTTTAGCATAAATAGCACAAATTATGATAGTGATTGACCATTCCCATGACCAATCCTTGTTAAGCATATCCACACCTCTCAATAACCATATCCATACTAAATGATTATAACATTATGCTCAAACATATATAAGCCATTTTCACATGGCTATCCAAAATTATACAAATCCAAAGGGTCCATGACCCACTACAAAAAGGGTAGTCCTATACATGCCATTTTCAGAGTTCAACCAAAAGTGTACCAAAAGGGCTTTGATAGTGTGGGTGACTTCGACTTCAATAATCTCGAGTCCGATAGCTGACGAACCAAAATCTATAAAACAGAGATTCAAAGAACGGAGTAAGCATTTAATACTTAGTAAGTTTTAAGCAAGACAAAGTGTTCTCAATCACTATTATTGGTCATTCATTTCAATTGTTTGATGAAGTTAATCTAGAGCTTCATCTCGATCTATAATATCATTAAACGCAACACTTGGCTGCCACATATATACTTTCGAATAATAATGACCTAGATGGTCAAATATTTCCAAAGCACATTCTCACATTTGGAGTTATAATATTAATCACATTTACCTACCTCTTTGATACTGATAATTCACCTCGAAATCACTCCACCGATGAGTAAGTAATACGTACCTGAACATCTTGAATACATAATACTTATTTGATGGTAACTTAATGCAGATACTCAATATCAAAGTCTTACTTGAATCCTAGCATTTAGCCGTCGGGTCTTTAAAGCTCAGATATAGTACGCGCACGAAGCCTACGGACATTAATCAGGATAATATTCTCGCATAAAACCTGCGGGGTTTTAACCCGGATATAGTACTGACACAATTGCCCTTCGGGACTTATCACATTTATACACTTTCACATCCATCACATTGGCCACTCGGCCCTGTCACATATATACACTTTCACATTCATCACATCGGCCATTAGGCCTTATCACATATATACACTTTCACATTCATCACATCGGCCATTAGGCCTTATCACATATATACACTTTCACATTCATCACATCGGCCATTAGGCCTTATCACATATATATACACTTTCACATTCATCACATTGGCCATTCAGCCTTATCACATATATATACACTTTCACATTCATCACATTGGCCATTCGGCCTTATCACATATATACACTTTCACATTCATCACATCGGCCATTAGGCCTTATCACATATATACACACTTTCACATTCATCACATTGGCCATTCGGCCTTATCACATATATATACACTTTCACATTCATCACATTGGCCATTCGGCCTTATCACATATATACACTTTCACATTCATCACATCGGCCATTAGGCCTTATCACATATATATACACTTTCACATTCATCACATTGGCCATTCGGCCTTATCACATATATATACACTTTCACATTCATCACATTGGCCATTAGGCCTTATCACATATATATACACTTTCACATTTATTCAAATATACTTCACATACCACATATACTATCATGTACAGACTTGGTCTTGGCCGAATCTACATCCATCACTTTCCAATGAATAATTCAATTTTACGCCATACTATCATTTCATGTTCGAATACTCATAAGCTTACAATATCACGATTTAGAATTCAAGTATGGGTTTAATCAATAGCTTATGAGCAACTAAAACAAGTTTTATCCATGTTTACAACAAAATCACATATTCACTACGAGCTGTTTTCCTGAGCAATGGTCACTAAATTATTTATAACCGGAGCTACAAAACTCCAAATCACTTGCCGTTAATTTTTCCTGAATATAGACTCGTATATCTTCCATCCATAAAATTTCCAGAATTTTAGGTTTGGCCAATCAATACCAGATTTTTCTTAATTTTCCCCTGTTTCACTGTTTGACTAATCTGACCACTCTTCACTACGAATCAAATTTCTCATTTTACAGAATTCAAAATGTGTTGTATTTGATTTCATTTGAAACTAGACTCATTAAGGAGTCTAAGCATATAAATTTTATCTTATAACCATATTTGTACAATTTATAATGATTTTCTAAAAACAGAACAGGGGATTTCGGAGTCATTCTGACACCGTCTCACACAACTTTAAATATCTCTTTATAGGAAATTTGTTTGCTCACAAGGTCTCTTTTATAAGAAACTAGACTAATTAAGCCTTGATTACATATTTTATTCAGCCTATAATTCCACACCAACAATTTATAGTGATTTTCTAAAATCACGTTACTGCTGCTGTCCAAAGCAAATTATTACAATTTGCTCTTAACTTTCCAAGTCCGAACACATATGAACTTACCATTTGAGTTTAAGACATATCATGGCCACATCATATCTTATTAAATCAACTCATTATGTCCTATTATGATTGAATTTACTCAACATTTAATCACTTAAAACTTACCTCGGAAGTGGTCGACGACTAGATATCCACGGCTATTTGTTTACTTTCTCTTTTCCCCCATCCGACTTTGATCCTCTTTGCTCTTAAGCTTAAGTAAAACAATAGATTTGCTTAAGGACTTAACCAATATTATTCACTTAACTATCACATTGGGCAATCACATATCATTTAATCTATATCTAAAACAATAGATTTCAATATGTATCATATTCGATAAAACATACCATGACTCGATTTCATGCTTATTTAATTTAGCTAATTTCATAGCCGATTAATCACCTTACCCCAACATTACTCAATGCCGAATATTAACCCAACATCACAAGCATAATCACCATGAAACTTACCTTGATACACATTTTATCCCATTGCCGAATACATATATATATCACCAAACAAATTTTTATTCACATCTCTATAATTGATCATAATCGGACATTATAAACAAATCAACTAGTTTAGCATTCAAATTCTTCTAATCATTCCTCAATCACCTACTCAATGAACAATAATCCAAGCACATCAAAGCATAGTCGAATGTATCATTCTTCTTAAATTCATATTCGAACACTCAATTAAATACTTACAATTTAGCACTAATTTGGCATTTCAACATAGCCAATTGTCATTAAGCAATTAAGCCACAAATATTCAATTTTACCAAGCTCAACTCATCTATAATCAACCCTCAATACACCTAAGCATCAAAAACAACATCAAAGAAATACAAACATCCATGACCGAATGTCATCTTCATAAATTTACAAAAACATTTGCCATGAGTTAGCTTCTATACTTGATGACCACTCCAAATATACAAAGACTTTCAATGAAAGAGCATTAACATACCTCTTCCTAAACATCAACCAACCCATCATGAAGCAAGAAAATCCTCTTCTTCTTCCTTCCTCAAGTCACGGCAATAGGGGGAGCAAGGATGAGACAACTTTGTTTTCATCACCCCTCCCTTTTTATTACTTTATTACTAACCTTTTATTTTATTATTTCTAACATAAATCACTAACACAAAAATGTTTATAATAGGCTTTAATCCATAGCATGGCCGGCCACTACTTGTCATAGGTGGAAATTTGACATGCAAGCCCATTATTTTCATAACATGCACTAATAGGTCCTTATAGATTAACCTATCACCTTTTAAAAGTGCCACACATAAGTCCTATTAATTAAATTCACATGCAATCGACTAAATCGAAGCTCAAAACTTTCACACATTCATATTCACATATTTTAGACAATAAATATCATATTCAAATAATTTGGTGACTCGGTTTAGCGGTCCCGAAACCGCTTTCCGACTAGGGTCATTTTAGGGCTGTCACAATGACAATGGCAATCCAGATACAAAATCCATCGTGACTTGATCCCACTTCCACTCGGGTATCATGATCGGCTGAAGTAATCCTGAAGGCACTTGATGTTCCGCTTTCACTTGTTGACATATCAAACACTTCGAAACAAAGTCAGAAATGTCTCGTTTCATACCAGGCCACCAAAACTGACGTTTCAAATCATTGTACATTTTTGTACTACCCGGGTGGATAGACATTCGGCTACTATGAGCCTCGCTCAAGATCATCGAAATAAGTTTTGAATTTCTTGGAACACACAATGGACTTCTGAACCTCAAACAATTGTCATCATCTATTTGAAACTCTGACTCCATATTTGAAATACATTCAGCTCGTTTTGCTACCAATTCATTATCGACTTTCTGAGCTTCACGAATTTGATGAATCAACAATGGTTTAGCCTTTAATTCTGCTACTAACACATTATCGGATAGAACAGACAAGTGTACATTCATCGCTCATAAGGCAAACAGTGATTTACGACTTAAAGCATCCGCAACCACATTAGCCTTTCCCGGGTGATAGTCAATGACAAGCTCATAGTCTTTCAACAACTCGAGCCAACGTCTTTGTCGCAAATTCAAATCTCTTTGAGTCATCAAATATTTGAGACTTTTGTGATCCGAAAATACATGGCACTTCTCACCAAATAAGTAATGTCTCCATATTTTCAAAGCGAATACGATGGCAGCTAATTCGAGATCGTGGGTTGGATAATTTTTCTCATATGGCTTTAATTGCCTCAACGCATAAGCTACAACTCGACCTTCTTGCATCAATACACAACCCAACCCAAGTAAGGATGCATCACTGTAAACGACAAACTCTTTGCCTGATTCGGGCTGCACTAGTACTGGAGCTTCAGTCAAATAAGTCTTTAGTTGATCGAAACTTTTCTGACATTTTTCTGTCCATTCAAACTTAACATCTTTCTGAAGCAGTTTCGTCATTGGTGTGGCTATCATCGAAAAACCCTTTACAAACCGTTTGTAGTAACCGGCAAGTCCCAAAAAGCTCCGAACCTCAGTAATATTTCTCGGAGGCTTCCAGTTAAGTATGCCTGAAATTTTGCTCGGATCAACTTGAATACCCGATGCAGATTCCACATGACCCAAGAAGCTAACCTCTCTTAACCAGAACTCACACTTACTGAACTTAGCATATAACTGCTTATCCCGTAAAATTTGTAACACTAATCCCAGGTGTTCAACATGATCGGTTTCATTTCTCGAATAGACCAAACTATCATCGATAAACACAACTACAAACCGATCCAAAAACGGTCTGAAGATCCGATTCATCAAATCCATAAATACCGCAGGGGCATTAGTGAGCCCAAACGGCATCACTAAGAACTCGTAGTGACCGTATCTCGTTCTGAAAGCAGTTTTGGGTATATCTGAATCTCGAATTCGCAATTGATAATAGCCCAATCTCAAATCTATCTTTGAAAAACTGAGGTTCCCTTTAGTTGATCAAACAAATCATCAATACGCGGTAACAGATATTTATTCTTTATTGTCACTTTATTCAGCTGACGATAGTCGATGCACAACCTCATGGTTCCGTCCTTCTTTTTCACAAACAATACTGGTGCACCCCAAGGTGAGAAACTTGGTCGAGCGAAACCTCTATCCATCAACTCTTGCAACTGAGCTTTCAATTCCTTTAATTCCGTTGGTGCCATACGATACGGAGCTATCGAAATCGGTGTAGTCCCAGGTACAAGTTCGATGCCAAACTCTACCTCCCGAACAGGTGGTAACCCCGGTAATTCTTCGGGAAAAACATTCAGATATTCACAAACCACTGGTACCGATTCAAGTTTCTTTTCTGGTTCTTTATTATCAAATACGTATGCAAGATACGCTTCACACCCCTTTCTCACATATTTTTGAGCTAACATCGAGGATATTATTGTTGGCAATCCATTCAAAACAGTAGACTCGACTCGGATTATCTCATTATTTGCACACCTCAAATCAATAGTCTTACTTTTTCAATTCACAACTGCATCATGTACGGTCAACCAATACAAACCGAGAATAACATCAAATTCATCAAACGGTAAAAGCATCAAGTCAGCCGGAAAACAGGAGCCTCGGATTATTAAGGGGCATTTCTTACACACCTTGTCGACAAGCACATAACGACCCAAGGGATTCGACACTCGAATTACGAACTCAGTAGACTCAACAGGTAAAGTCTTACTGGATGCTAAGGTCTCACATACATATGAATGAGTAGAACCAGGGTCAATCAATGCAATCACATTAGTATCAAAGAGAGTGAAAGTACCGGTAATAACATCTGGCGAGGTAGCATCCTCGCGTGCGCGTATAGCATAAGCTCTAGCAGGAGCACGAGCCTCAGATCTGGTTGTAGCATCTCTAGATCCTCTCTGGCCGGTACTGGCATTCCCCGTATTTCTAGATGGTCTACCCCGAGCAGTAGTAGCACCTGGTTTCCCACTCTGATTTACATTTTGTTCAGACAGTCTCGGGCAATCCTTGATAAAATGGTCAGCTGATCCGCACTTATAACAGGAGCAGTCATGGAATCTACAACTCCCCGAATGCCATTTACCATAATACTGGCACTCTGTTCTGTCTCAACGATCATTTCCAACACTGGCAACCGAAGTGACTCGTGTACTCACAGGGGGTTGATCACGATCTCGTCTAGAAAAGCCCGAAGTGCCTTTAGACCGGCCTAAATCATCTCTAACTTTCTTCGAAAACTGTTGATAGGGCTTTCCCGGAGATCTCTTACGAAACTCCTTTGCTCCCATATCAGCTTTTCTTTTCTCCTTACTGAGCTCTTCGGCTTTGCAAGCTCACTCGACAAGTACCACAAATTCTCTGATTTCTAAAATGCCAACACACAGTTTTATATCTTCGTTCAGTCCATCTTCAAAACGTTTACACATTACAGCTTCTGAGGAAATGCATTCTCGAGCATACCGGCTAAGCCTTACAAACTTTCGTTCATAATCAGTAACCGACATGGAACCTTGTTTAAGTTCAAGAAATTCTTTCCATTTTTGATCAATGAATCTCTGGTTGATATACATTTTTCGAAACTCGGTTTGGAAAAACTCCCAAGTTACTTGCTCTCTGGGCACAACCGAAATCAACGTATTCCACCAATAGTAGGCAGAATCACGTAGTAAGGAGATAGTACACTTTAGGCATTCATCAGGTGTGCAAGATAGTTCATCAAGTACCCGAATAGTGTTGTCCAACCAAAATTCAGCTTGCTCGGCATCATCGCTGTCTGTAGCTTTAAATTTAGTAGCCCCGTGTTTTCGGATTCTGTCAACTAGGGGCTTATTTAACCTCATCTGGTCAGTTACCGGAGGTATCGTAGGTGCAGGGGTTGTATTAGTCGGGAGTGGGGGTTTTGGAACAGCCGTATTAGTTCGAATATACTGATTGAACCAATCATTCATCACGCTATAAAAAGCCTGTCTAGCTTCATCATTCTGATTACTAACAATAGGTTGAGAGTCCACCGGCGCTGTCCCTTGCGCGGGAGCAGGCGCTACACTCTCAACATCATCAGCTACCGCTCGGTTGGGATCGGGATCCATTACTATAAGTAAACACATTTTTAACTGTCAAAAATCACCACACTATCAAATAAACACATAATGGCATGTATAGCTAAACCCGAACGTATTACGATAGTCCTAGAATCGACTAAACCATAGCTCTGATACCAATAAAATTGTAGCACCCTGTACCCGAGACCGTTGCCGGAGTCGAACACGAGGTGTTAACGAACTTAATTCATTTACTTACACAGTTCATTTTAGAATTTACAGACCAGCTGGCTAACTGCATCACGGTCACTTTAAAAATAATATCTCGAGTTCTAAAACTTGAAAACCGATTCCATAAATTTTTCCTGAAACTAGACTCATATATCCATCTACAAATTTTTTTCTAGAATTTTTTGTCAGGCCAATTAGTACAGTTTATTAGTTAAAGTCTCCCCTGTTTCAGGGTTCGACTACTCTGATCTTTATGCATTACGACTTAGATATCACCCTGTACAGAGCTTCAATACTTAGGCTGTTTATTTCTAATAAAACTAGAGTCAAAAAGGAATTTGTACATCTAAAGCATGACTTCGAATTGTCTCTGGTTAATTTATGGTACATTTTCAAAATCAGAACAGGGGATCCAGAAAATGCTCTGGCCCTGTTTCATGAAAACTTAAACATCTTATAAAATACAGATCATATGGTCATTTTGTTTCTTTCATATGAAAATAGACTCATCAAGCTTCGATTATATAATTTATTCACTATTTAATTCCATTCCTACTATTTTTAGTGATTTTTAAAATTCACATCACTGCTGCTGTCAGCATCTCTTTTAAGGTAAATTTTACCTATTTCAAATTTTCCATGAATCAATTAGTAAATTGACATACATTATTTTCAAGTATAATCACGATTAGCCATGACGTACGTAGCACCAATAGGACCATGATTGGCCATTTCAATGGCTAATCATTACCAAACATTTCCACACCACTTAATAACCATATCATAAGACCATATATACAAAATGACCATAATGTTATACTCAAAATAAACAAGCCATTTTCGCATGGCTATACGAATATACATTACCAAAAGATACTTAATTAACATCAAGGGTCAGCCCTATACATGCCATTATCAAGTTCAACTGAAAAGTACCAAAAAGTGGCTTAGATAGTGTGGATGACTTCGACTTTGACACTCCCGAGTCCGATAGTTGACGAACAAAATCTATAAAACAGAGAATTAAAGCAGAGAATAAGCATTTCGATGCTTAGTAAGTTTTAAGTAATGAAATCATTTAAAAGAATGGCATAATAATATCAAGTTTGTTTGTTTCATCCCTTGGCCGAATAGAAACATAACCGAGATATCACTTTTATCATTAATATCACAAAGGTGAAACCAATTTATCCAGCTAAATCCAATCCATAACCGAATGCGCTCATCTCAAATGTCCATGTCAATTTCATGCATATACACATACATTCCATAACTATGACATTGAACTCTCTAATTCGGAACTCATACATCATAATCGGATCATAAACATTCGGATGATTTAAATAATGTGCTAAGCATTCCCATCAAATTTCAAAGTCATAATTGAAGTATATTCATATTCTTAACAAGAGTAAATTACTTACATGGTTATCTTACAGTAAGTAGCACATGTGATTAAAATTATTCCAACATGTATTATATGATTTCTCGTACGAACACTTATGGGTTTTCACCCTCAAATATTATGCTGGCACAAACATCCTTCGTAATCAAGCCCGATTCTTAGCACTGGCTCAAAAGCCCTTCAAGACCAAGCTTGGATTAGACCACTGGCTTGAAGGCCCTTCGGAACTAAGTCCGGTTATGACACTGGCTCTAAAGCCCTTCGAAACTAAGTTTGGTTATTAGCACTGGCTCAAAAGCCCTTCGAGACCAAGCTCGGATTTAGACCCCGATTAGCATTCACACATATATGGATATGTATATATCATATCACATCTGGATATCATTCCTGATACTCGAATACAATTACAGCATGTTTACTAACCATACATCGTTCGATTCATTAATCCTAAACAAATAACATGATCCCATTTCATTAATCCACAAGATTTCCATAACCATTCGGCTACAGGTAAATACCTTACTTATTTATTTTATCATGTAATTCAAGTAGAATCGTCAGGTCACAAGTTAATTATTATGCTCATAGACAAATAATTGCCTTATTAAATCATAAGCTAAATATCATTACTCAAAGACTTACCTTGGATGTTGTCGAATGATTTCAACGGCTATTCGATCACTTTTTCCTTTCCTTTATCAGATTTAGTTCCCCTTTGCTCTTGAGCTTAATTTAACAAATAAATTGATTTAATCATTTTGAACATCAAAGAGAAATTCAACGTACTTAACCCTTATTTTTAATAATGAAATCAACTATATACCTAATTATATTAGACATTAGAGTCATCACATGGGTACAAAACATAGTCGAAAAATTCTTTAGCATAAATACCTATAATAACATCCAAATCATTAATTATTTTAACACACGCATAACACATAAAGTTAACTAAAGCTACATTCACTTATAAGGTAGTATCCCTAATGAGCTCATACCATGACTATACCTAACCGAATTCAAGTAGGGAATTTAGTACAATCACACATTTTCACTAATGTATAATTCTAGCATGCTTTAATATCTTATATACCTCATTTGGCCCTAACCGCTCAACTTAGCTTATATATACAATTTCCATCTCGAAATTAAAGGTAGCAAACTACAATTAGGTTACCATAATGCCCATCAATGATCGAATCACTCAATCACATCTATAACCGACTTTCTATCTTGTTCATATTAAGGTCATAATTCATTTTAAAAAAAATAATCTCTAATCTTTCATACTTTCATAGCCAATATCAACTATTAATGCCGAATGCTTAAGCACAACTAAACTAAAAATTTACCCAACATAATTTTAATTTGCCATTTCCTACTCTTCAAATTATCAAATACAAGGTGATTTAGATCTATATATATTAAACCAAACTTCCTAGCACACAAACTTCCTTAACCGAATGTTATAAACCCAAGCCACACATATTGTTCATCAAGGCCCTTCAATGACCACATTCGGCACCTCCTTAAGGACAAACCAATTTCAACCTTCAAGAAAGAAAAAAAAATATATGTACTAAGAGCTTCAAACTACTTGGCCGTATATCAAACCACCAAACAACCAAAACTTAATCCATGGAATGAATAGAACTTGAACTAACCACCTTATTTATACATAAATTTCCAAGAATTTCAAAGTACTTACCTCTTCATAATCATCATCCAAGCCGAACATGAAGCAAGAGAACTCCTTTCTTCTTCCTCCCTCAAGTTACGGCAAAATGGAGGAGCAAGGATGAAACAACTTTGGTTTCTCCTCCCACTCCCCTCATATTTTATTATTCTTAATTCATTAACTCATTTTATAATCTAAAAATGTTAATAGAAAAATACATATTATCATTAATAACCCATACCATGGCCGGCCACTATCCATACTTTGGCTAATTTGACATGCAAGTACACTTTTTTTTACGTCATGCACTATTAGCTCACTTTTACATTAGTCTAACACACTTCACAATTGTCTCACATAAGTCCCTACTAATAAATTTCACATATACTGACCAAATTAAAGTATGAAACTTCCACACATTCATATTCACATATAATAAGCATCGAATATGACTGTTCATTATTTTTTTATGACTCGATTTCGTGGTCCCGAAACCACTTTCCGACTAGGGTCAATTTAGGGCTGTCACAAATTGTCCATGTTCAATCATTATCATCTTACTACCATGCCACATATTCATTCCATGGTCATGGCCATCTCGAATGGTCCTGGGGCATTCATCATGTACATGTGCCATATACTTCTCATACATAATGAACAAGCATAATCACATAACCACGTCACAAGACATTAACACATAACATGGACAAATAGGCTTACAAGCCAAAATCATTATAAGCCACATCTCATGGCTATATACATTGAATTAATATAAGGCAACATCTTGGCCAAAACATAAAAACATGTATCAATAATTAAGTCCCTATACATGCCACTCACTTGAAGAAATTAAGTTTCAACAATACTCCAAAGATGGTAGCTTGATAGTGAGACGTTGCCTCCGACGATCTCCAACCCTGAGCCGACCTGAGGACACTAGAAGAAATTGAAGGGGGAGTAATTTTTACGCTTAGTAAGTCCATATGAAAATAATAAGCATTATAACAACATGTTTCCTTAGGTAAAACGACTATAATTACATTTTTATTCATATTCTGGTCAAGCTGTCTACTCGAGTCATAATTGATAAATTATTTATATCTGGAGCTACAGTACTTTAAATTAAGATCCGTTAATTTTTCCTAAAACTAGACTCATATATCCTCTTACCATAAAATTTCTAGATTTCTTGGTCGAGCCAATAAGTACAGTTTATTCTTTAAACTCTCCCCTATTTCACTGTCTGACAGCTTCGACCTCTATCTACTAAAAATAAAATATCTCGTAGTACGAGACTCAGATAATGTATCCATTTCTTTCTATTGCAAATAGACTCAGTAAGGATTTCATTAATCTGAATTTTAACTCATAATTATTTTTTTAAAATTTATAGTGATTTTCAAAAGTTAAGACAGGGGAGTCTAGAATCACTCCAACTCTATCTCACAAGAATTCAAATATCTCATAACACATAATTCTTTTAGTTACATTGTTTCATTTATGTGAAAATAGACTCATTAAGATTTAATTTTGTATATTATTAGACCTATGATTCGACTTTCATCATTTATGGTGCTTTATCAAAGTTGGGCTACTGCTTCTGTTCAACACTGTTTTGGTGTAAAATCACAATAGCTATCATAATTTCATTGTCACATTGGTTATGGACTCATTATTTCATAAATCTCATATTCATTTACACAATTTAAGTTAACATGATATTGCAACACAATTCATAATCATAAGCATAAGGATGGTTCGTCTTTTAAATCTTTTCACTTGTTCATCATGTATACACATACATATGCATGAATTCGCTTACTCATCATTTATCACATTTTAATAAGGCATGATTATGAGTATAATGTACATACTTGTACATATTCATAGCATATCGTTTAACTTTACCTTTATCACCACACCCATCTTGGGACTTTCATCGCGTTAGTAATTATAATACCTGTTGAATTTCTCAGAAATCTCGATGGATAACCATTTACCATCAAGTCATACAAGTGATCATCTTGAGTACACATTCCGGCGAACCTCACATCTTTTGGCAGGATTACCAGTCCAGGCTAAATCCCCCGTAATATAAACTCATAGAGTATTGTCGGGATTACCAGTCTAGGCTAAATCCCCTACGACGACATATACTCAAATAAGGTCGAATCTGAATTACCAGTCCAGGCTAAATTTAGATCCTAATCGGATTACCCGTCCAGGATAAATCCTCAACGCACACATATTCTTTAGGAGGCTCGATCGCTCAAGGAACACCCGTCCGGGCTAGATCCTTTTCTATATTTGAGATCAACGGATTACCCGTCCGAGCTAAATCCTTTTCTGCAACACATGCAGGATCTCAAGTCATGTAAGCCATGGATTATCCATCGGATTTCCCTTTTTATTCAACCAGGATTTTTCTCTTCTCATCAAGTATCTCATTATGCATAGCTGATCATGCAATGTACATCCAATTCAACACATTTCCATGTTTATTTAGACATTAGTCCATGAAATAAACATGGTATTGCATACAATTATATTTAGGCATTTGTTACAATATATAATCTTTATATCAACTAAATAAATATCCATCACACAATGGTAACACATCAATTTAAGTTCAAGTATGAACAATAATATCATTGCATTATCATTGACATATGAACTTACCTCGGTTTCGAGTACGACTATTTATTTCGAGTTTGTGCTTAACCTTGTTCAACCTCGTTCTAAGCCTGAATCTTGTTTTCCTTGATCTATAATATCACATTTAGCCTACTAATTAGTCACATTATTCATACCGGTCCAAAAATCATATTTTTACAAATTTTCATTTTGACCCCTAAACTTTCACATATTTGCACTTTTTCCCCAAGGCTCGTAAAATGATTTTTATTCAAATTCCTTGCATTTCAAGCTAGCCAAATCATTTTAATAACTATGGAAGCCCCTAATTTCCACTAAATCACCCTTTTATGACCAATTTTACAATTTTACAAAACGGTCTTTCCGGACGTTTTCATCAAAAATCGCTTAATAAAAGTCGTTTATTACACACCGAGCCTTCATATTCTACCATTAAACATCAAAATACATGCATATCATTCATGGTTAAATTTTTAAACACAAACCTTAGCTCAAATAAATGGTAGAAATAGCTAGAACATGTTACTGGGACTTTAAAAATGCATAGAACGTTAAAAACAGAGCTCAGAATCACTTACTATTGAGCTTGGAAGCTTGGCCAAACCCTAACCATGGCTGCTCTTGGTACATTTGGCTGAAGCATGAAGAAAGGGACACATTTGGGTTTTAAAATTTGTCTTTTAATTCATTTTACCCCTAAATAACCAAAATGCCCTTTTTACTATTCTTTCAACTTTTACCCAACCAATGCCATTTTTGTCCAACAAGTTATACAATGGTATAATTACCATTTAAGGACCTCCCATGTAAAATTTCATAGCAATTAGACACCTATAACATGTAGAACTTAACTTTTTCACATTATACAATTTAATCCTTTTGACCAAATTGAGTGCCCAAACGTCGAATTTTTCGAACGAAATTTTCCCGAAATCCTTTCGCGAAATTGTAGACCATAAAAATATAATAAAAATAAATTTTCTTACGTCGTATTTTGTCCCAAAACCACTGCTCTGACTAGGCCTAATTCGGGATGTTACATTTCTCCCTCCTTTAGGGATTTTTGTCCCCGAAAATCTTACCAGAAAAGTGGTTTTGGTTTCTTTTTCACTTTACAACACTTTCACTGAAACTTAATCTCTATCAGAAAAACTCATGTACTTAAAATTCTGGTCCATACCATCATGTTACATATACATTCACACCCGAATCCTTTCGGATTCGAATAGTGAAACCACTTGAGAAAAGAAATCCACCATACAAATTGGGACTTGAAGTTTCACCACATTATCAGGATCAATTCAGAGGTATAGTCATACTTGTTCTTTATGTATATCAACCACAAGCTGGAGGTCATGCTCTAAATGCAAGCCATGATCAATAAGTCACAAGATAAAAATATCCAAAAAACCCAATATAGAGAAATATGAGACGGAGAAGCCCAAAATAAAGAAATCCAAGATAAAGAAATTCATGATAAGAAAATCCAATTTACAACACTGCATTAGAAGACCGAAAACCAGACTGATAAAAATATGAAAAACCCCAACGATTTTTCAAAGAAAAGAAATCTAGAATAACATCATTCCAAACCACTGACAACAAATACGACCGAAACTATATGCCTCTCATTTATACATATAAAACCAGTCAGAGTAATGATCAGTAGAGACAGAATCATGGCACCATACACAATTCCTCATCGATTCCCAACAGGCGGAATACAACAAAATACCATAGAAAAATAGAACCATGCAGATCATAAGCCAATCAGACTGACAACTTATTCATCTAACGTTAAGATCAGGGAACATTTTCATAATATAAGAATTCATCAGAGATTAGATAGTCCCAATAACATTTTTGAGGTCAAATAATCTCACATAATATCTCAATAGAGACAGTCACAAACTATTCACTATAATTACCCTACTTGGACATTTCATATTTCGTACATTATTCCTTTAACTATTTTTGCTGTCCCATATTCCATAATATTCCTTTCACTAAGAGAACCAGTTCCCGAGGGAATTTCAATCAATACATCTCTTGATATCAGACCAGGATAGATCGTTTTACCAAAATTAACCTTTTTCACTAACTGCGATGTTGCGAAAATTAAACAATCTTTCGGTCAATCCGATATCTTTCTAGCTCATGTCTATACTTATCAACCCGTTCTCAATCTTTACCCATGCTTATAACCATTCTATCATTGAACTCTTTGGTTTCTCACCCAGAAACTCATTCAACACAAATCTCATGAATTTCAATTATAAAACACCACTTTGGTAAGGGGGATAGGATCATAGGGCCTCTGACTTGATTCTTATTTACATATACATGTAACACAACTTTCATCATCATAATCATGCCATTCATTTTAGGTAAACTAAATATCATATTGATTTTATGTCCACTTTCCAGTTATCTCATTTTAACAAGTATACTTATACATGCATTCCATGTTTTCTGGATAACTTTACTTATCTATTCATTTAATCATACATGTCATGCACGTGATATCATACATGGGCCAACAAACACAGATAAATTTATCACAACCTATACTTTTACCTCGTGCACCATCATTTAAACATATTGTTACAATAATATAAATCAGTCCAAGCAATTTAACACATTTACTTAAGCTATACGAGCTTATCAACCATAATCTTTCATATAAGCGTACGTGAATATTCATTCCATCTACATCTGTAGTAAGTTATCTAAAAACATGCATTTACTCAAGCAAATCGACCATTTACATCATAGCATTGTCTATTAATCATAGATAAGCTTATTCCACGATATACACATTCCATGAATCCCCATTCATACCTTTCCAAGGTTCAGTTCATCATGACTATACTTTACTCGAATATTTTAACAACACATTCAACATGGTCGGTGTAGCACAGTTGGAGAGTACCTTTTGTCTAAACAAAATGGCTCTCATGTGCGTCGGAAGACATCACACTATCACAGATCAGTGGCATGTATAGCTGAACTCTCATACATATGCTAGGTTAGTTTGAGAATCGACTAAACTATAACTCTGATACCACTAAATGTAACACCCCCACCCATATCCAACTCCGGGACAGGGTTAGAGGTGTTACCGAACTTAAACATTCACAAACATACAAAATCAAGTCACCAAATTTTTCCCAAACTTAAAACTTTTCAAACATATGCATATCGTCCCTTATACAGGCCTTCGAGGCCTAAAACATACATCAGGACGGTTCGGGACAAAACTGAAAACATTCGATAAACTTTGGGCACCTTAAAAAATTTTCTTGCTTTGGATAGTCACACGCTCGTGTAGGTGGGGCCGTGTGGTCACATACGCCCGTGTCCTCAGCTCGTGTAACTCTCTGTTTATGATGTCAGCAAAATAAATTATATCACACGGCCAGGCCACACGTCCGTATACTAGGCCGTGTCCTCCACACAATTGAGACACATGGTCATGTTTCTGCCCTGTAGCTAACACTTAGGCTATTTTCCAAGCCTTATGTTGACCTTATTTTTCCCCCATACTTTTACACATCACGGGCACAAATTATAACATTAATTTAATGTTTAATCAACCTTTGGTGAAATTTGCATGTTGTCATACTTGTGTTTATTACCCAACACTTAATCTCTACACATTCAAGAATTGTCCATGTTCAATCATTATCATCTTACTACCATGCCACACATTCATTCCATGGCCATGGCCATCTCGAATGGTCCTAGGGCATTCATCATGTACATATGCCATATACTTCTCATACATAGTGAACAACCATAATCACATAACCACGTCACAAGACATTAACACATAACATGGACAAATAGGCTTACAAGCCAAAATCATTATAAGCCACATCTCATGGCTATATACATTGAATTAGTATAAGGCAACATCTTGGCCAAAACATAAAAACACATATCAATAATTAAGTCCCTATACATGCCACTCACTTGAAGAAATTAAGTTACAACAATACTCCAAAGATGGTAGCTTGATAGTGTGAGGTTGCCTTCGACGATCTCCAACCCTGAGCCGACCTGAGGACACTAGAAGAAATTGAAGGGGGAGTAAGCTTTACGCGTAGTATGTCCATATGAAAATAACAAGCATTGTAACAACATGTTTCCTTAGGTAAAACAACTATAATTACATTTTTATTCATATTCTGGTCAAGCTATCTACTCGAGTCATAGTCGATAAATTATTTATATCTCGAGCTATAAGACTCTAAATTAAGATCCGTTAGTTTTCCCTAAAACTAGACTCATATATCTTTGTACATAAAATTTCCAGAATTTTTTGTCAATAAAATAAGTACATTTTATTCTTTAAACTTTCCCCTATTTCACTGTCTGATAACTTAGACCTCTATCTACTAAAAATAAAATATCTCATAGTACGAGACTCGGATAATGTTCTAATCTCTTTCTATTGAAAATAGACTTATTGAAGATGTCATTCATATTAATTTTAACTCATAATTTTTTTTTACAATTTCTAGTGATTTTCAAAATTTAATATAGGGGAGTCTAGAATCACTCCAACTCTATCTCACAAGAATTCAAATATCTCATAATACATAATTCTTTTACTTAAATCGTTTCATTTATGTGAAACTAGACTCACTAAGCTTTAACTTCATATATTATTCAGCCTCTAATTCGACTTCCACCATTTATGGTGATTTTTCAAAATCGGGCTACTGCTACTGTTCAACACTGTTTCGGTGCAAAATCACAGTAGCTATCATAATTTCATTATCACATTGGTCATGGACTCATTATTTCATAAATTCCATATTCATTTACACACTGTAAGTCAACATGATATTGCAACACAATTCATAATCATAAGTATAAGGATGGTTCGTCTTTCAAATCTTTTCACTTGTTCATCATGTATACACATACATATGCATGAATTCGCTTACTCATCATTTATCACATTTCAATAAGGCATCGCTTATGAGTATAATGTATGTACCTATGCATATCGATTAACTTTACCTTTATCACCACGCCTATCTCGGGACTTTCATCGCGTTATTCATTATAATACTAGTTGAATTTCTCAAAAATCTCGATGCATAATCCATTTACTATCAAGTCATACAAGTGATCATCTCAATTATGAACTCCCGCGAACCTCACATCTTACGGTGGTAGTATCAGTCTACGCTAAATCCCCCATAATATAAACTTATAGAGTATTGTCGGGATTACCAGTCCAGGCTGAATCCCCTACGATGACATATACTCAAATGAGATTGGATCTGAATTACCAGCCCAGGCTAAATTCAGATCCTAATCGGATTACCTGTCCGAGCTAAATCATTAAAGCACACATATTCTTCGGGAGGCTCGATCACTCAAGGTACACCCGTCCGGGCTAGATCCTTTTCTATATCTGAGATCAACGGATTACCCGTCTGGGCTAAATCCTTTTCTGCAACACTGCAGGATCTCAAGTCATGTAAGACATGGTTTATTAATCGGATTTGTGGTCCCAAAACCACTGTTCTGACTAGGCCTTAATTCGGGATGTTACAAATAGTCAGTACGCACTGGTATAAAATGTGCCGACTTTGTTAATCTATCGACAACTACCCAAACGGAATCATTTTTCCTTGGCGTCAAAGGCAACCCTGACACAAAATCCATGGTTACACGGTCCCATTTCCATTCGGAAACCATCACAGGTTAAAGTAAACCCGAAGGTGCTTGGTGTTCAGCTTTCACTTGTTGACAAACTAGACACTTGGAAAAAAATTCTAAAATGTCTCTTTTCGTTCCTGACCACTAGTACATTTTCTTCAAGTCATTATACATTTTCACACTACCCGAATGGATAGACAAGCAACAACTATGTGCCTCTCTTAAAATCTTCTGAACAAGCTCATCATCCTTAGGCACACAAATCCTGTCTCGGTACATTATACGACCATCGATACCAATACGAAATTCTGATTCGTTTCCCATCTCACATTGACCTATTTTAGCTTGCAAATCCTTATCACCTTTCTGAGCTTCACAAATCTCTTGAAGGAACATAGATTTAGCTTTCATCTCAGCTAGAATCAAACCATCATCAGTCACGGT